>NC_056726.1:1564284110-1564584110 GCF_019279795.1 Protopterus annectens
GATTTATGTTGCCTGTTTTGAGTTGTATCAAAATGTTAAACAAGTACAGTATAAGAATTGATTCATTTGTCCGTGGCATTTCTGAATGTGTAAGACTACTTGCTTAAGTATCTTTTTTTCATATAGGTTCCTGAGTCAAGCTTCTCAGCTGTATGACACATCTCAGATTGCCAGCATCAATTATATATTGTCTACTTCCATGGCAATTACTGCAGGTAAGCAGACAAAGTCTAGGAAAGGCACGTTGGCTTGCCCTGTCATTGTGCATGTTGCAAAATTATATGTATATAGGTAATTAGTACGCTTTTTTTAAGGGAAAGACTTAAGCCCAGTAGCTTTTGCCTGTTAGGTGAACACCCTAACCATTACACCAACCCCTTAACCCCCCCCCCCCCCCCCCCCGTGTGAGGAGCATATGGTGTAAGAATGCATGTTAGTTTACTGCAAAGGTTTTAAGCTGTGAATTGCCAACAAATTTCATAATGTATACCCAAGTTTAATTCCATCTTTCTTAATTTGCATACTATGTAATTCTTTATAAGGCACATAATCAGACCATGCTCTCAGTTTGTTTTTTCTGTTAAATGCCATCCTAAGGTAAAACGACACATCATAGGATGTTACTTGGCTTACAGTCCCAGGGCCCTTCCAAGCCTAACCAAGTTCAGCCCATGTTCCCAGTGGTGTCTGGTTCAAGCAGACACTGAAATCAGCACCTGTTGCCCTGTGCACAGGTGTAACCCCCAGGGTGAATTTCCGGTTACCCATCCAGTCATCCAAGTTATGCTTAAATAGGGATAAAGAGGGTAAAGAGGGGCTTTGTTTAACATAAATAGGAAGCTTGTTCCAAAGTTGGGGCAACCTCTGTGAGACAAATCTGTCTGTCCAGCAAGTTCTGTTGATGTCACTTACCATGTTAAGGTCCTTTGAGCAAGTGACCCGTGTGCCATTTGACTTGCGAATGTGCAGCATTTCCATCAAAGCTGGTTTAGAGATTGCTCTGTATGCAAGGCACAGGTTGCCTCTGAGTAGTCTGTATGACACAGAGTTAAGTGACAATGATTTCTGTCTGTCCGCATAAGACAGATCTTGAAGACCCTGGATTTTCTTCATAAGGAAACTTTGTGGTCCAATTGTTGCAGGTGTTTGGAAAGGCGCATACCAAAGGTAGCATTGTACTCTATTATTGGCCTGATGATAGAAGAGTACAGGGGGGTCATAGAGGCAATGCCCTTACTTATGAGATGAGCAATATAACATGCCCTGCTTACCACTGTGGAGACATGGTGATCGAAGTTAAGGTTGCTGTCAACCTGTGTGCCCAGATCTTTCACCACTGACTGTGCGCTTAGGATATTACTTTTGATGTGGTAATTTGCAGGAACATAACCTTTGCTGAAGGGGATGATGATGCATTTTTTTGCAGTACGTTTAAGACCATGACTTTTAACACCAGTCATGAGTCTGTGTAAAACCTTCATGCAGGATGTTGACATCGCTAGTGGTTTCAGTGATCGCTCCCAGTTTACAGTCATCAGCAAACTTTGTCAGCCACAGTCCTTTAGCTGTAGCCTGCACTTCAGAACTGATCCCTGTTGAACACCAACGGTAATGTGTCTGCTAAAGTAGGTGGAGTCCCTGTTTATGACTGAGTTTCATCAGTGAGCCAGTTTGCAACCCACCTGACTATATATTGGTTGATACACAGCTGAGTTAGTTTATCAGTGATGACTGAGTGCCGGATCATGTCAAAGGCCTTTGCTAATTCTGGGTAGGCCGTATGCACAGATTTGCTCTTGTCTAGGGCTTTGGTGACTGTTTCAAAGTTTAACAGGCATGCTCTCCCCTTGACAAAGCCAAACTGGGTGGGGTCGAGCATTTGGATATTTCCTGTATCTGTGTTAATAAGGTCTATGATGATTCATTCCATGACCTTGCAGATAAGGCTGGTCTGGCTAATGAGTCTGTAGTTCCCAAGGTCCGTAGATGCACCCCCATTGTGCAAAGGGATGACTGTAGCTGTTTTCTATTCCACTAAGATGAAGCTAGTGCTTAGGCTGTGATTGTAAAGCATGCTCAATGGTGATGCTAATTCCTGTTTTAATCCATACAAAATAAGTTTATGAGAACTGTACTAATGAGCCTTATGTGCAAATTGTATTGTCAGCATGTTTTTTTTTTGTTTATTTTATTGAGTTGGTTATCCCTTTTTCAATGGAGACCCCATGAGAAAAAGATCTAGGGGTGATAACATTATAGAAAGATACATGTAGGAAACATGTTTGACTGACAGACAAAACAATTGCCTACACTTTTCAAAGCTTTCTTGCACACCAATATTTTATGTTTAATACAAGTAAGGATGCCTGTGATGAACAAAATTAAGTTTAATACAACTCAGAGTGCAGGTATAACTCAGAGCTTGGCCACTCACATTAACAGCAACACAGATATAATCTGGCCTGATCTCATAGGAGAGTTTCTGCTGTCTGACCCAGTGGTCTGCACTAGGGAGGAAGCCAGTTTCATGCTGCAGTACATTTTGACACATAATTTTAAAGTGGCAGTGACTTCATTATCGTAACATGACCAGTAATATGAAAAAGGGACTTTGTTTTATCAGAAATCACCAGAAAGGGAGTTTTTTAGGTAGTACGTCACTTATTTTGCTAAGAAAATTTATTGCAAATTCTGGAAACTTTTGTTTTAATGTGGTACCATTAAAACCTTATCATAGATTCATTAGCAAATTGCTCACCAACAGCTGCAACATTAAAGGCTTTATAGCCTCAACAAACTACAGATAACTTGTAAAAATACACACTATAATTACCAGAAGACTAGACAAGGGAAAGAGCAGCATACTTTAAGAATATGCCCAACATCATCAAAACACAAGTAAAGTCTTACACAAACAAAAAAAAAGCACAAACCAACTCAGAAATTGCTGCAAAATTGACTACACACAAACTCCTCCAGATATGGCTTTGGAATTCATGCTGGGGGCTTGGTTAGCATGCAACTGTTTTCAATAACTCTGGTTTTAGGTTTAAATAAAGGAACCAGGAAACATTTGTATGTTTATCTGATGAAGTTTCCAGTTATAAAAACAAAAGTGGTGTATGTTTTATATACATTTTATTCAATAAACAATTGAACTTTGTCTGAAGGAGTTTGCTTGCAGTCAGTTCTGCTACAAGTGAAGTCTTGTTACAGGTTCATAGGCAAGTACTTGGTTTGTTGCCCTTGTGGGCCATTTTCCACTTAGATAGTTTCTTTTAATGACAATCAAACCCTGCACTTGTTTGTAAGGCAGACACTTTAACCAGTATACCAACGTTTTAAGTTCTTCTGATAAGGGGGCCAACAGTCTCTTCCACAGAATTTTATAAAAAGTTCTGCCACCCTTGGAGACTGGTTTTGCATTGGATAGCCTGTGTTAGGCTCAGTCATACATGTGGTCACATACACAATCCATAATCCTCTTGTGTATCGCACAGTCCATCCGCAGAGAGCATGTGAAGTTAACTTTGATGGGTCTTTACACTGTGAGGTTTTGTACTTTCTCACAGCAGTTGCAATTTGTACCAGCTATTCCATATGCTGAGGAGCTAAGTGAAAATAGAGTATACACATGTGGGGTGAAGAGGCATTGTGACTCACCATACAGCCCCATAACTAATGCACCAGTGGACAGACCGAGATGTTAGCTAGGTAAGTTGTAGCTTTGGTTGCAGTTGGAACATTAATTGTGGAAGATCAGAGCTGTTTATGCTCACGTAGGAAATCAGTAAGGTTGAGGTATAATTTTCTATGCAGAAGAAAATAGGTAAAAAGGAACCAGTAGCAATCCAAGTCTGTTTTCAGGATTCATCCGACCAGTAGTACAGGGTTCAACATATTGCAAATATACTGTCACCATCATCAAAACTTCATGCACTCTGCTTACATCATCAGTCCTAAAAAGCTCATTTACATGTTTTCAGTAGTGGTACTTCAGTGGACCATGTTTCAGTTAAAATAACTGAAAAAGAATGCTGTTCAGTATCATACTGTCTACAGAATGAATCGTGTATTATTCCCAAGTACCTTAGGTGGGAAGGGTTTACATAAGTCCTTGGTGACTGTCTAAGAACTTTAGTAAATCTTACAGAATGTTAATATGCTAGAGCAAGTCTTTATGAATCACGCTGTTGTATATTGACATGCAAAAATATAACACACAGGTGACATCATTTGTGGCTCCCACACCGTTTTTAACAAATAAATGCATAGCTTTGTAAGTAAGCAAGATAATAATAGAATGCCATGTTTGTACCTGCACAGCATCTTGTATTTAAATTGTAAAAAAAAAAAAAAAACATGTAGACTGGTATAACTTTAAGCACAAGATGGTAAGAGGGCAGTGAGAACACAGACGCTGTTATTCATAGTATTATCTTCAAAATGAGTGGTGCATGTACATACGGCTTATATTTTTTATTTATTGTAGTAGTGAAGAAACCCCCAAATTAGAATTTTGCATCCTTTTGTTTAAGTTGATACAGGTACCTAACACAGGATAGGGCATTGCAAGTGGAGATGTTCAGCAGTCCCCCAAGCTGCATAAGGAGTGTTTCATTTACATACCTATGCAAATGAAACAAAAAAGTCTGCGTATGTTACTGTTTTCTGACTGTACTCTGTTCCATTTTATAAATGAAATAAAAGTGTTTGACTCTGAAGTACCACATTTGCAAAATCTCCATTTACTTTACACAGTTGCCAGAGGCATATGCAGTTGTACAAATTTTGAGCATGGTACACTCACAACAAAAACATAAGGGTTTAACACACGACCATTAAAATGTCATCACAAGTGCATGTGGAAGAGGCATGAAGACCTGTACACTCTTCAGAGACAACATGGAAGCACCTTTGAGGCCAGAGCAATTATGTTACAGGCAAAACTGGTTCTTGGTATCAAATGCAGTTGAATTAGTAGTCAAGCATATCCAGTGATGTGCATTTAAGGGAGACCCTAGTATAGTACAGTAAACATGTAGATAGTATACTGAGGATCGTGCTTTCTGTCATTACAGATACAGCCGTTATGGCAATGGGTAAGCTCTGTAATGTGCATCACTACTTGCAGTAGGCTCATTAAATCATTGATGTACATGTTGGCAACATTATACCATCCAAAGACATTCTGCACACGTTTATAATCCACCCCTCTGTTATGTCATATGTATGTTTATCTAAACACACTCATTTTATATATATATATATATATATATATATATATATATATATATATATATTACACACACGCACACACACACACTTCACTTCCCAGACATGGCAGAGCGTGTTATTCCTTTGTAACGTGCTAGGACAGCCATGGACTCTGCAGTCATGTTTCTCATAGTCCTCTGCTCGTAAGATCCAGGCTTGGTGATATAGTGGTATTTCGCACCTTACAATGTAGCCATGGATTTATGTCCTGTTTTTGAGAACAGGGATTTAATGAAATGTTAATTTGTGTAATTTATTTATTTATCTTTTGTTGACTAAGTTTGTCCCACTAGGTTGATGGCCTCTTTTCAGGGGGGACCCAAGTTGATATTTCTACTGCAAGGTGAAATTTTAGCAGGGGCGCCAGGGAACTTCCTCTGCTTTTTTTCATTAGGTGCTATAGGATTTTACAGCCACCTGAGCTGTCACCAACTCAAGCAGATGGGACTGCCATTTAACATCTCATCCAAAGGATGACACACTCAGGTGTGCAGCCCCCCATTATGCTTGCACTGTAGCATCAGTATTGGAAAAAGAATCTAAGCAACTGGTGTGGGAATAGAACTCAGTCTTTTGAGCCGACATGAAGGGCAGTTTTGCTGCCTGTTGAGCCACTTGAGTGACATTTCTTCATCATCGTCACATAGCATCTAAAGTCACCCAAGTGGTAGCATGGAAGCCAAGGGCAGTGTTGGTCATCCAGCAGGGTTGTGAGTTTTTTTTGTGTTGTCTTGCACTTCATTGTAAGGCAGCATGTGTACAATGCTTTGTGTATTGCCTCTAAATTGAGTACACACTTGCCTTGTTTAGCTGGGGTGTAAGCATGCTTTTACTCGTCTTGAAGTTTTGTGTTCCTGTATTTGAAGTGCATGTCTGTGATTTTCCTACAGTCTATTGCAGGACATTGCTAGCTTCCACAGGATTTAACTGTCTGCATGACAATGCTACCTCAGTGTAGCCAAACATTTTGTATTTAAAACACAACCAGTCTTAAATTTCCGGGAACGTACTACTTTATACTTAAAAACTCTCCTATTCTGTCATCCCCTGCTAGGCCAGGTCATTGGGAAAGGACAAAATGCTCCACACCGGAAGTATATCCCTCATTGGTGAGATCTGATCATAAACTAATCTCACTGGAAATCCACATCCCGCCCGCACCCCAAACAAAAAAGACCATAGTGAAGAACTTCTCTAAAGCAAACTTCACACTACTCAAGACTGGTGTGGTATCCTTCAAGGCCCCTGAGTCAGAGGAAACCACAACCCAAGCTGCGGAAGCCCTTACAAATGCCTTCTATGAACACCTCCAGGACTGCATGGATCAGGCAATCCCAAATAAAACCAAGACTCTTTCCACAAAGGGCAAACGTCCAGTCTGGTGGACCCCAGCCATTAACAAACTTTACAATAAGAGGAGAAAGCTATTACATGATAGAACAAAATCCATAAAAGGGAAGTCACCCCTGATCATTATTAGTAAAAATTACGAGCACTCATAAAATCAACTAAGGCCAATTTTGAGAGAAAAATTGCCATGGATTCAAAGGACAATCATAAGGCCTTTTTCAGCTATGTTAGGAACCTGGGTGGAAACTCACAGATATGCTCAGAATTAGTCCAAAATGATACAAAAATCACTGAACCCACAGACATTGCCAACATACTGGCAGACAGGTTCAGTGCAAACTTCACCCCCCCCTCTCCCCCCTAAAGGAGAGATAACTATCCCAGCCGAGTGTAGCCTCCCGGACATCTCTCAAATGCGCAGGTGAAAGCTGCTCTCTCTAAAGCTAAAAACACAGCATCAATGGGACCGGATGGTGTCCCCGGCTGTGTGCTACGAGCTAAATGAGGAATTAAACCCGCACATAAGGCAGCTGTTTAATCTCAGCCTTACCACAGGATACGTGCCCAAGGAGTGGCGACGGCAACTGTGGTCCCACTCCACAAAGGTGGCCTCACGGACCCTGGTAATTACCGCCCCATAAGCTTAACAAGTCTAGTCTGCAAAGCTATGGAGAGGATCATAATGGAGCTCATAAACAAAGATATAGGGGACTTGCAGACATTGGACCCGACCCAGTTTGGCTTTGTCAAGGGAAGATCATGCCTTTTGAACTTGGTCGACTTCTTGAAATAGTCACCAAGGCCATTGATGAGGAAAGGCAGTCCATACAGCCTACCTTGACCTTGCAAAGGCTTTCGACACAATACCCCACTCGGGTATTGTAGAAAAACTTACCAGCTTAAATGTAAACCCATATGTCACAAGATGGGTTGCAAACTGGCTTAAGGACAGAACCCACAGGGTTAGAGTTGCTGGCGCTGTGTCAGACTCCAAGCCGGTCACAAGTGGTGTCCCACAGGGCTCGGTCCTTGGCCCCTATTGTTTGGCATCTACTTCTCAGAAGTACAGGCCAACATGGGAGGACTTTGGCTGACAAAGTTTGCAGATGACTGCAAACTGGGCCATAGTGGAAAGTGCATCGGACACTGATATCCTTCAGAAGGGACTCACGGAAACAGATAGCTGGTGCCAGAGCCATGGCCTGAAGTTAAACGCCAAAAATGTATAGTCATACCCTTCGGGAAAAACAAGGTAACCCCAAGCTACCATATAGGTGGCAATCCACTAAGCACAGAAGAGGTTATCAGGGACCTGGGGACCCAGGTTGACAGTGGCCTTTCTTTTGACACTCACATTGCTAAAGTGGTTAGAAAGACCTTCTACATTGCCCACCTGATCATGAAGGGTTCACATCCAGATCTAGTGAGGTCATTGTTCCCTGTACTCTTCACTTATCAGACCAATGATCGAGTACAATGTCCCATTCGGGATGTATCTCACCCGACATCTGCAGCAATTGGAGAGACCCCAAAGTTCCTCACCAAAGGATAAAGGACTCCAAAATCTGTCATATGCTGCCAGATTGAAGAAACTCCAGCTCTATTCAGTCGCATACCGTCTGCTCAGAGGTGACATGTGCCTGACATACAAGGCCATGTCCAACCCGGAATTAATGGACATGCTCCACCTCAAAAAATCCAAATCCACCAAAACCACTAGAGCAAGCGACTTAAACCTTAGCACGGATATAAATAGGACGTGCTGGAGGGATAGATTTATCACTCAGAGACTCCCTATGCTGTGGAATAAAATCCCGGTCCATGTGAGGCAGAGCACCTCGCTGACTCTGTTCAAGAGAAATCTAGACCTGTGGATGGGAGATCGTAGGTTTACCCCGGGAATCATCTCTGGGTCACTGCTGGACAGAGGCACAACAAACTAATGGGCACAGTATTTTTTCATATAAGGGGTGGCGTAAGCCACAATAATTTGGGCTAGGCTTATAAATGCCTTAGGGCAGATAGCCTAGTATAAACCTATGAACCTATGAACCTATGGTCTTCTCATTATAACAGCAACCTTCAAAAGTGACACATCTAAACACCAAACTATCTTTAATTCAATTTGTCACTTCTTTAATTACCCACCTCCTACCTCCTCAAGAACACTACTGTCTCGCTGTCAGAATGGCAAAATGCCTCCCAATGAACAAAGACCCAGGCTTCTGCTTGATACTAAACTCTTTAAGCTGTTTCAGTTTGAATTATTTTATCCTCTTTCATCAAAACATGACTTCCTACAGTTTATGCAACCTGTCATAAATTGTTCCTTCTCTCCACAGCAGAGATCCTCATTCTAGTCCTTCAGACATGCGAGCATAAGCTGCTCATTCCCTCTGCTGACCACTCGCTCAGCCACTCAGAGACGATGCCAATTGCCAACATATCCAGATTCTTAAAGGTTCTCATGTTCTACAGCATGAAGCCGTGTTTCCTATCTCCAGAAGGTTGCATCACCTGTGGCTCTCTCCCTTTTCCATCCACTAACTCTTCAGCCTTTCTGCAAACTTTCCTGACTCTTCAATTCAGTACATATGTATTTAATATCTTAAGTAATCTCCAGATGCCAACTCCTACTTTTACAGGTATTTGCTCATATTGTAATATATTACATGAGCTGGAAATTACCTTTTTAATAGGTCTTGTATTTTCTGTTCATTTTGCTCATTTATTTTGTGTCTACAAACATAGCAGATCTGCTGGGTATTGTCTGTACTCATACAAGATTGCTAAGGTTTGGAACTCCTTACCTGTATCCATCAGATCTATACCCTCCCTCCCACTTTTCAAAATCTCTCTGAAAGACTTTGTAACTAAAATCTGGCTCTGCTCTTGCTCAAACCCAGGATAAACTATATCCTTAAATGTGAACAAGTACCTTTTCATTCCTTATACCTCCTTGCTCTCCCTTCTTCACTTACTTCCTTACTGCTATCTAATTCTCTTCCCTGACTTGCTCTCTTTCTCTCTAAATGTACCGTAAGCCTGTTTTCCCCTCACTTCGTATTGCAATTCCTATTTGTATTAGACTAACGTACCATTAATTTCTGTACAAACTGTGTAAAATTTCTCTAAATATTAAACAATTGTCATATCAGTTTTTAACCAATGTTTTTATATTATGTCTAATCTGTTATAATTGTTTAAAGTGCAGATGTTTATTTTATTTTTGATTATAAAATTATTGTTCCTAAAATGTTTTGTCATAGTTTAGAGCTTTTCTCCCAGGGCCTCTGCTGAAAATAGGCTTCTACCCAGTCAGACTTTCCCAATAATCAAATGTCAATAAATACATTTTGCATTGCATATATTGTTTATCATTTTTTCTCTGTATTTTCTACGTGTTTATTTCTTGTGAATTTTTCATCTGGGCTGTAACTGCAAATGGTCATTCTTGATCAATGCATTGCCTTTTAAACACATTTAAATTAATTTTATACTCCAAATTAATTTATTTAAATGTGTTTAAATTAATTTTGTACTCAAAATAATGAAGCAGTTAAACTGAGATCAAAATATATCTGTGCCTGCATCAAGAAGACAGGATTCTTCCAAACTGCTTTTGGAGGAGTGAACCCAAAAGAGCTAAAGAAACAAATCTGGCAGTCCGCATAGAGGATTTGGGCTATGAGCTGTTAAGCTGCTTCATGTGGTCAAGGGTTTGATTCCCTTATTATTCATTTGCCTACTCTGTGATCTTGAGCAAATCGCTTAACCAGACAGTGTTTTAGGGCAGTTGGGAATTTGGGCTAAGCATCCCAGTTGTCTACTGGACTGTATGCTTACTTACTACCTATGAACAAGAACAATGTCTGAAGTAGCCAGAGTGCACCTAATCAGAAAAAAGAAAGCTGACAAGAAGCTTCAAAGAGTACAGAGACATCACAACATGCATGCACATGCTGTCTCTTTTTCTGGAGCGTGATGATGACAGTTATAACCAAAATCAGTGCTTAGTATTCACATTATGTTTCAGTAGCACCTCACTAGATTCCAGATTTAAGTATTATTGTTGTTGGATGAGAGGTGCACCTTCTAATAAATATGAGGGGGGGAGCACTGGCATAATGATAAAGGTTTTCTCCTCACAAATACAAGGTACAGGATTTGATTCTGAATCTCTGTTTTTGCCTTGGCTTATATTAGTCTGCAGACTAATTGCATAATATTTACCTGTAAACATTTCTAACGATAATTTTTTTTTCTGTGAGTTTTGGTGGTATACATCAAGTTTAAGAAGGCTAATGTGTTCTGCAGTGCATTTTGCATATATAGATAAAGTAATTGTCCAATACTGCTACAGTGTATATTGTTGAAGTTGTAACACTGATTAAAGAATGGAGACTGAATATGACAGATGGAGGTTAGGTGGATTAGTTTTCTAGCCCATTTTTTTTTCTGTAGCATGCTAGACTGCCGTAATATTTTTTTTTTCATTCTAGCACATCATGATAAAGTATGCATCAGATTTCCCTGATTGTTTGTGCTTGTGACAAAGCTGATTTAATGTTTGGCAGTTAAGTGTTGAAACATTTTGATTTTTTATGGCTCTGATATCATTTTCTCCCTTTTAGATGTTGTTCATTAATTAGGATCACTGCTGCATTTGGGTTATATCCTACTAAGGATACAACAATTGGCCAGTTTCCGGACACCTTCCACATGCATAAACCATTAACCTACTCAAGCTGAGGGGACGAAAAAGACTACTTTGGGTGCCACGGCTTTCACAGTCAACTAATACTTTCTATTGCTAGGCAGATAAGTTGCCTTTGGGGAAAAAATCCACATCTACTTTTTGTGGCAGAAACTAAACTTTTTTGTCAAAATATTAATTTTAAGTTAGGAAAAAAGTGTTTTTATTGACTATTATGCAACCTTTAATAACTTTTAAGCAAAAATGCTACTTTTTAGGAAAATAGTTTAAACTATGTTAAAGCTGCCATTTCTCTGGTAAAAGCTGTTTTACAATGGGGAGCTGTGGTAAATGTTAAAGTATTTTTTGCTGTGGTTTTTGCTGCTTATGTCTTTTACCAACTACTGCTGCCAGGCTTCCCCATGACTCAAACTTATTTTTGACTAAATCATGGAACAACCTACCGGTTCCTTGCTTCTTACTCCCACAAACAGAAAAAAAACATTGTTAAACAGCCCTTGCCATTACAGCAGGCTGCTAAACTGCCTTGGCCATAGATAGGTGAATCTACTGCGACCATTTCTGTGTCTTCAGACTGTTCTTATTTTCCTTGTGTCTTACTGGTGTAGTCTGTAGTGCTGCCATGGACGGGGAGGTTAGACACATACTGTTGGTGTGCCTTTAATGGGAAAGAGAAAGCCTCTCTTGTCATTCCTGGGAAAAGGGGCAGGAACCACCATTTTTCATGCTAGATTGCTGTGCTTATCCCTTGGGAGGGTATTCCTGGCAAAAATGTGTCTGCTTTTTCAGACATTCCTGTTAAAAAGAAAAAATGTAAACATGTTTCTTCTCCTCTCTTGTCAGTCACTTTGGACAGGTGTTGATTTATTGGGCTTAGCATAGGAATAAGTTCAGGCTGCTGACCCCTTCCATTTTAGCTGTTTCTGGTACAAGATGAACCTCTTCAGAAAATGAAGATTTTCTTTAAGTTTTTTGAATCACAAAATGATTGTGAAGGGACAGATTCTATTTTGTCTCCTCAGGTTTTTGATTCAGATTCTGAGGAAAGTATGACTTCTCTGAGGAATTCTTTATCTGAAACTATTTCCAAAATGAACCAGTTGCTCCATTTGGGAATGGAGTGACATTCCACTGTCCCTGAAGAAGTGTTAGTTTTTACAGCTGGATTTTCCAGAATCTATTCCCTATTTCTCCTGTCCTTTCAGCATAGGAGAATGTTTTACTCACAGCCTGTAACTTGGCCAACAAACAGCCTGCTGCCCTCAAGAAAGCAGAAAGGTTGATTGTATAAAGTTCCTCAACCGCAGTCTTACAAGTTTGTATACGCTCATCCCAGATCAAACCCAGCAGCTATTGCTTTAGCAAACCCGGCTGCTGCTAAACATCTGGATGTTCTTCATCTCACATTGCTGCAGTCCTTACATATGGGTAGTCCGCTGTCCCTCGGTTGGCCCGAATACCAAAGTATTAGGCTGACGTCGGTCATGGGCGCTCAGAACTGACATCAGAGCGTCAGGGTATAAGAGCGCATGACCGACGTCATATCCTCAGTCTTTTTTGCCGCATGGTCCGATGCAGAAGCAGCGTTGCAAGTGCCGTTCGGCGTTCTGAAATTTTCGTATTCTGAGTTTCAGACCGAATCCAAGTTGGGCTAAGTACCCCGTTGGGGAATATTTTTATTTTTTCTTGCCTCAGTTAATTCCGGATGGCAGAAACTATTAGCCAGGGACCTAAGGGTGTCAGGGCTTCTGTTGTAAAGAATCCAGTTCCTATAGATAAAGAGGCTAGAGCTTTGGATAGATGGGGTAAAAAGGTGTATACCTCTTCTACTTTAGCAATGAGGGCTTTGAATTGCCAGTTTCATATGTTGAAGTATCAGAATTTCCTCCTTACTCAACTAAAAGCTAAAGTGGATGCTTTGGCAGAGGGCATTGAGTGTAAGGAATTACAGGATTTGGTACATGTCTCTGAACAGGTGGGTAAGCATTCTTTGCAGTGTGGTTTTGATGCTTTACAGGCTTCTTCCAGGGTGGCTGCCACTGGTTCAGTTCTTCGCAGGCACGCCTGGCTTAAGGATCAGAATTTGTCAGAGCATGTTAAAACTAGAATTTTGGATGCTCCTTTACAGTCTGAAGTTTTATTTGGTCCCCCCTGTGGAGTCGGTCTTGAAAAAGATGGAAGACAAGGCTAAGTCTATGCAGACTGTTAAAGACTTCTTGCAGGTGCAGCCTCCAAAGTTTAGTAGAAATTGGCCTACTAAGGGGTGGACGTATCCTCCTTCTGATTCTCAGTCTAGAGGTAGATCTAGACGTGGTAGGGGCAGAGCTCAGAGTACTTTCAGGCCTAGAACATGGAGTTCACCTGTACAATCTTCAGGTGAGGGCAGGGGCCAGTCCTTTCGTAAACAGGCCCAATGACCTGCATTTTCAGCTGCCAGGTTCTTCTTGCCTGGCAGCTCCTTTGGGAGTAAAGTTAGCACTCTTCAAGCAAAACTGGCTTTTAGTCACCCAGGACAAATGGGTATTGGATATTATAAACCGAGGCTACAAGTTTTATTTCCATACATTGCCTCCTTTCAAAGGTATGCCAGACGTTCCTTCTCAACAAAGGGTAGAGGCTTACAAGCAGATTTCTTTACTTCTTCAAATGGGAGCCATACAGCCGGTCCCTCTGTCAGAAGTGGGCCTAGGATTTTATTCTCGCCTGTTTCTAGTACCAAAGAAAGGGAACACGTGGAGACCGATTTTGGATTTATCTATCCTCAACACATTCCTGGACATTCCAAAGTTCAAAATGTTGGCGTTGCAACAGCTTTTACCTCTGTTGGGCAAAGATCACTGGATGGTAACTCTGGATCTCAAAGAGGCTTATCTTCATGTTCCTATCAGGCCCAGTTGCAGGAGGTACCTGCGTTTTCGGGCTGGGACTTTACATTATCAGTTCTCTGCATTGCCCTTTGGCTTATCTACTGCGCCCAGGGTGTTCACAAAGGTTCTGGCTCCAGTGATAGCCTTCTTCAGGTTGAGAGGAATACAAATTTATCCTTATTTGGACGATTGCCTGATTCTTGCTCAAGACAAGTACGAACTTCTTCATCATCTACAGTATGTGATGGCAGTGTTAAGGTGCCTAGGGTATTCTGTGAATGAAACAAAGTCCAGTCTAGTACCCTCTCAGGAAATGTGCTTTCTGGGTGTGAGACTGAATACAGCTTCCCAGATGGCTTTTTTGACCCCGGACAAGCAAAAGAACCTTACTCTTTACTTCCATCGATTGTCTCTACGGTCCAGGCTGACTGCAAGGACAGTCCTTCAAGCCTTGGGGTTCATGGCATCTTATATCCTGGTGCTTCCCAATGCCAAACTGCATATGAGGAAGCTCCAATGGTATCTCAAGAACGTATGGACACAACACTGCCAAGATCTGGACACTGTCATTCAAATAATACCTTGCATTCAAAAGGAATTTTTGTGGTGGGCTCAGGAATGTCACCTAAACAAGGGACTCTCTGTGACCCGACCAGAGGCGAGTCAGATTCTAACGACAGATGCCTCGGACAAGGCTTGGGGAGCACACCTCAATGGAAAATGGGTTCAAGACACGTGGCCTGCCAGACTTCAACATTTACATATCAACTTGAAGGAGATGTTAGCAGTCCAATTTGCATTGATGGCTTTCAAAGATTTACTTCACCCAGGGCAAGTGTTGATTCAAACAGACAACACAACTGTCATGTGGTACATCAACAAGCAAGGGGGAACACATTTGTACCCTCTTTGCAGACAAGCGATGATTTTGTGGGAGACTGCTCTCAGTTTACACCTCAATCTTCAGGCAAGGTTTCTACCAGGAGCACAGAACTCCTTAGCAGATGTGTTGAGCAGACAGATAGTGGATCCCCACGAGTGGAAATTGGATCCTCATGTATTTCGAAGGTTGACAGTGTTATGGGGAACTCCAGACATAGATCTGTTCGCTTCTCCACTAAATTTCCAGTTGCCAAAGTTTTGCACAAAAATGTTTCATCCCACAGCTTGGAAGGTGGATGCTCTATCCTTCAGTTGGAGCAATCTTCACGTCTATGCCTTTTCACCTCTGCCTCTCCTCCCAAAGGTACTCTTGAAGGCCAGACAAGACAAGCCATCCATGATTCTGATAGCTCCAGATTGGCCTCGACAGCACTGGTACCCTCTGCTGAGAAGTTTAGTACAGGAGCCTCCATGGCCTTTGCCTTCGATTCCGCACCTTTTGTCACAGGAAAGCAATCATTTCCTCAATGTCAGGATTCAGTCCCTGCATCTAACAGCCTGGCATATTCTGTTCTAGACCCTGGAGGGTCTCAGCTTCCACAACAAGTTTTGAATGTTATTTTGGAGGCCAGAAGGCCTAGTACAAGGAAAGTTTACGCTGATAAATGGAGGAGGTTTTTTGTTTGGAGCAAAGCAAAGGACTTTGATGTTTCCAAGCCTGATTTAAGTGTTTCTCTTCAATACCTTACAGATTTGTTAGACAAGGGTTTGTCTTTCTCCTCTATAAAGGTTCATGCTGCAGCCATTTCTGCTCACTATGACTGTGACCCTCCTTTGTTCTCTCATCCTTTGTTTAAGCAATTTCTTAGAGGGGCGAAGAACATAAGACCCCCACGTAGAGCTCCTACTCCTGCCTGGGATCTCAATTTTGTGTTGGAAAAACTTACTTTACCTCCTTTTGAACCTGCAGCTACTGCCGAATTGAAGTTTTTGTCCTGGAAGACTGCTTTTTGTTGGCCATCACGTCTGCAAGAAGGGTCTCTGAATTACAGGCCCTTATGGCAGTTGAACCCTTCCTAATTTTTCATAAGGATAGGGTATCTTTACGTACTAATCCTACTTTTATGCCTAAGGTGGTTTCTAGTGTGGCCTTGAACCAAACTATTCATTTGCCTACTTTTTATGCAGATCCCCAAAATAAAGGGGAGAAGATTTTGCACACTTTGGATATTCACAGGCAGTTACGTTATTATTTGAGCAGAACTAAAGGGTTCAGACAGTCTCAGCAGTTGTTTGTTTCTTTTGCCTTGGGTTCTCAGGGAAAGCCTGTTTCTAAACAAACTATTTCTAAGTGGATTGGTTTTGCATTGCTTTCTGTTATTCCCATCATGGTAAGGAGATTCCGGCTGGAATCAGGCCTCATTCCACTAGGGCTACTGCTACCTCTACAGCCTTTTTAAGGGGGGTGGCTACTAAAGATATTTTGGAAGCAGCTACTTGGAGTTCAGTGCATACTTTTTCTAAACATTACCACCTTCCTCTTAATTCTAAATCTAGGGCTGGATTTGCCACTGCAATATTACAGGGCATTTTGGCAGCTCCTAATGCTTTATGATTTTGCCAACCTCCCTTTACCTCTGCTTTGGGATTCTACCCATATGTAAGGACTGCAGCAATGTGAGATGAAGAACATAGTACAGTTTTTGTACCTACCATAAATGTAGATGTTCGAAGATCCACATTGCTGCAGTCCAATTAACCCTCCCTCCTTCCCCTCTATAGTTTGGAATGGTTGTATGGTTTGGGTGGTAGCTGTGATTTGTACATATTTTGTTTTTGGGAAGTATTCTGTTTTTGGCTGTGGGCTTTCTTTTTAGGGCCTTCTGACATCTGGGGCAAGAAAAGACTGAGGATATGACGTCGGTCATGCGCTCTTATACCCTGACGCTCTGATGTCAGTTCTGAGCGCCCATGACCGACGTCAGCCTAATACTTTGGTATTCGGGCCGACCGAGGGACAGCGGACTACCCATATGTAAGGACTGCAGCAATGTGGATCTTCGAACATCTACATTTATGGTAGGTACAAAACTGTACTTTAATATCAGTCCCTCATCTTCTGATATGAACATGAAAGCTTTTGATAGATTTGGGAGAAAACTGTATTTTTCTTCAACACTTCATATTTAGAATTCTCAACTGTCAAGCTCATCTGCTAAAGTTTATGCTTGCCTGTTTTGAAAATATGAGGAATATTATGGCATCTATTTCCTCTTCTGAGGGAAAAATATCTGTGTAAATTGATTGTCTCTGAATTAAGTTGCTACTCACTGTTTGAAATGTGCTTATTATCCTGCTACAGACTCTGGAACTGTTAGGAAGAGGTTTGCTTGATTGCATTCTCAAGACCTTTTAGAAAATGTAAAGCGGAAATTTTTAATTCTGCCTTGGATAGTGCGCTAGTTTTTGGACCTTCTGCTGCAGTGGTCCATAAAAGTATGATGAGAGAAGTAAAGTGATTAAAGGAATCTCTCAGATTTTTTCAGCCAAGAGATTTGATATTACCCCTGAAACTTTCTTTAAAAAGCAAAATAAACTCAGCAAAGTGCTAGTAAGCAAACATTTAAAAAGCAGTGGCAGGAAGGTTCTGAAAAGGAAGGAGGAACCTTGCCCAACAAAGGACAGTCTATTAAGTCTGAATGACTGTCTACAATATTCCCCTCCCTCTTCTCAGCCTGACAAAACTTTAATCCTCCCAGAAAGAATGAACCTCCATTTCTGTCTATGATAGATAGTTTCAGATAGATGGGTTTTGAAAGTATTCCATCAAGGTTGCAGATGGCAGTGGGTGTGCCTCCCTCATTTTCAAGGGATTCCTCCTCATCTGACGGACCAAACTCCTCTTCTCCCTCCTCTCTTTCAGCATGTGCTGTCTTGGGTGGGTGATATAAGCGGTCATCCTTCCTGGTTAGGAGAAGGGCTTTATTCAAGAACATTTCTGGTGCCAAAGAAAGAATATGTTTGAAGACAACTTTAGGATCTTTCTGTTCTAAACCTGTTTGTGATAGTACCCAAGTTCAAAATGTTATAATTTCACAATTTGTTACCCCTTATTACCAATTAGAGTTTTCTCTTGACCTTGGATTTCAGATGCATATCATCACATTTCAGTAGATCCATATTTCAAATGTTTCTTAAGGTTTTCTGTGTGTGTGGATCACATTATCAGTTCTCATTACCCTGTGGTCTATCCTCTGCTGTACGGGGTATTCACAAAGTGTCTGGCTCCTGTGATAGCTTAATGCAGACTGCAAGGTATTCAGAATATTCCTTATTTAGATGACTTGCTTATCTTTGTAGAGTCTTTTTAAAAGTGTAGGAAGTCTCTCATTTGGTTAAAGGGATCTTCTGCACATACAGGGGATGTAGGAGAACATATAGAACTCTTGTTTGACAACTCCTCACAGGATTCTTTTCCTGGGATGTCTCCTAGGTACCTCAGTTCAAATAGCTTTTCTTCCACTGGAGAAGGTAGAGCTGTATCTAGATACTCTCCTCTGAGATTTTTCCATTCAGATTACTGTCTTGGCCAGGGAAGTTTTCAGGATCCTGGGTCTCACGGCTTCTATAATGCTCATGATCCCTCTTGCAGGACGCCACACCAAAAGTACAGTGGTACCTGAAATCTGTACCATCCTGACATCAGCATCCCCTGACATTCCAGACTTCAGTGGGTTTGTGAAAAGGGAGATTTTTTTGGTGGAGACAACAAATTTTTCAGATTCCAGATCTCCCATTCTCTCTTACAGCTCAATGTATTCACATTTTTCCTTATTTAGATGGTGTTTATCTTTGCAGAGTCTTTTTCAAAGTGTAGGAAATTTCTTACTTGGTTAAAAGGATGCCTCAGACTTTGGCTGGGGAGCATTGTCGAAGTATAAAAGTACAGGCTTTTTGAAACAGACGAGATATACCAAAACATATAAACATAAAGGAGACGTTAGCTGTTAATAGATACTCTGAACTTTCTCAACCATTTATATCCCCAGGATTTCTAGAAGTGCTCACAGAACACAACACAGTGTTGTGGTACATAAGCATGGGAGATCCAGATTATACCTTCTATGCAGACCAGCCATGGTAGCCTGGGATATGTCTTTTCAACTCACTCTCACTCTACAGGCATCTTGCATACAATTGGAGCAAAATTGTATGGCAGACAAACTGAGCAGAACCAAGACAGACCCTCCTGAATAGAATTTCATTCAGTGAGTCTTCCAGGAATTGAGCGCTTCCACTCACAAAATTGTTTGGCAAAATTCTTCTCCAGGACTCCATGTCAAAAGGCTTGGAAGACATTTTTTTTTCTTTTCTTTGGACAAGAGTGTTCATGTATGCTTTTCCACCCTTTCAACTAATATGCAGGGTTATTTTGAAGATTCTGAAGTAGTGCCCAGAGATCATTGTGGTGACTTCCTTCTAGCTCAGGCAACAGTGGTTCTCCTTTCCTTTTGGAAGTGGCCAGAGGCAATTACCAAAAGCTTCCTCACAAACTGGATGTACTCACAAAAGACCAGGGGTGTTTAATACATCCCATCTTCAAACAGTCTTCAACAATTGGCTAAGGCTTCTGGTGTCATTCTAAGGGGATCCAGTATCTGTCTGCCTGGGACGACATGGTCGACAGATCATGTTGCTTTGCCAGAGATGGCCTGCACCTGTCGCCTCTGGGATTCTGGATACTGGCTAAGGCTCTTGCCTTCCCTATAGTGCCTTTTACAGGAAAGGTTCAAATGACAAATTCACCACCGTAACAGGAACAGGCAGGCAAAAACTGAGGGTAATGCTACTTAATGCTAGAAGTCTGAATCTCAAAATGCACTCACTCGAGGCACTCTAAAATGGAGAACATTGATATCTGTGCAGTGACTGAGACCTGGTTCAAGGCTCTAGAGAGGCCCCCTGCATTACCAGGCTATAACTCGTGCCACACTTTTCGGCCATCTAACCTGGACCAGAACACCAAAGGCGGAGGTGTGTCCATATTCATTAAGGATAGCCACACCTCCAGGCTAGTTGCGCAGAATAATGCATCCGAGGTTATCCAAGTGCAACTAACTCGGGGCAAAACTGCAGTCCAAATTGTAGCTTGTTACAGATCCCCCACCATGCCCCAGGATTCCCACTTTTCTTGATATGCTGGAAAATGTTAGAGTTTAATCAAACACCCTAATAACGGGCGATTTCAACTACCCCACCATTAACTGGGAAAACTACTCCTGTACCAACTCCTTCGCTCAACGCTTTCTGGAATTCATAAATTCCAGTGCCCTGGATTAACTTATCCACACACCCACCAGGGGCAACAATATCCTAGACCTAGTCATTACCAGCATGAGGGGCCGGTGTTCTACAACTGAAGTCAACTCCTTGTTGGTCAGATCCGACCACAAGCTAATCACCTTAGATATCCGCATCCCGCCCCCACCCACCATTAAGGAAACCATAGTAAAAGATTTCTCCAAAGTCAACTTCATGCTTCTTAAGACAGAAGTGGCGAACTTCATGACACCCATGCAGGTGGACAATACAGTTACGACTGCTGAATCCTACACAAATGCACTCTATAAGCACTTACACGAGTGCATGGATCGTGCTATCCTCCAAAAAAAGGAAGCCAGTCTGGTGGTCCCCTGCCATAAACAAGCTCTTACAACAGAAGGAAGAAACTGTTGCAAAAGAGAGTAAAATCCCATGAGTGGAGCTCCCTGGTCAGCCTCAGTAAGAAGCTGAGATCCTTTATAAGATCCTCCAAAGCTAGCTATGAAAACAAAATTGCCACTGATTCTAAGGGCAACCACAAAGCATTCTATAGCTATGTCAAGAATCTCAATGGCAACACCCGGAGATTTGCTCTGAGTTACAAGCACAACGGCACGAATATTGCCAACATCCTGGCAGATAGGTTCAGTGCTAACTTTACCCCCCTCTCACCCCCTAAAGGGCCAATATCTATACAGGAAGAATGCAGAGTCCCTGTAATCACATCTATGCAGGTAAAAGCTGCACTCTCTAAAACCAAAAACGCAGCATCCATGGGACCGGACAACAACTGTACTCCTCCCTCATTAGACCCATTATAGAATACAACGCCCCATTTGCTATGTACCTCACAAGACATCTGCAACAACTGGTAAGGCCGCAGAAATACCTCACTAAAAGAATCACAGGCCTAAAGCAGATGCCCTATGCTGACCGCCTTAAAAAACTCCAGCTATACTCTGTTGCATATCGTCTACTCTGAGGCAATCTCTGCTTAACATACAAGGCCATGTCAAACCCAGAGCTGTTGGACATGCTACACTTAAAGAAATCCCAATCCCTCAGAGCCACACACTCCAGGGATCTAAATCTTGTCATCACAATAAACAAAACCTGCTGGAGGAATAGGTTCCTGACCCAGAGACTCCCCAGACTCTGGAATAGACTGCCCATATATGTCAAGCAGAGCGCCTCTTTGGCCATCTTCAAAAGGAACCTTGATGATTGGATGGGAGAAAGGAAATTCACCCCGGGGATCACGTCAGTTGCCCTGCTAGACAGTGGTCCAGGGAAGAAATAGCCAGGGAATTGCTATGGCTAGGCTTGTATAGGCCCTAGGGCCGATAGCCTAGTACCAACCTATGAAAATCCCAGGCTGCGTTTTACACGGACTTCAGAATGAACTGGCTCCCCACCTAAGCACCATGTTCAATCATAGTTTCACATCAGGCTTTGTGCCCACTGAATGGCGCACAGCAACAGTTATCCCACTCCACAAAGGGGGAGCCACCACTGATCCTGGGAACTAACGCCCTATTAGCCTGACGAGCCTGGTCTGCAAGGCCATGGAATGTATCATTATAGAACTCGTAAATAAAGACATTGGTAACTTCCAAACTCTGGACCCCACCCAGTTCAGGTTTATGAAAGGCAGATCATGCCTTCTGAACCTGATCAACTTTCTTGAGGCAGTCACCAAAGCCGTAGATGAGGGTAAGGTGGTTCACACAGCCTATCTTGACCTCGCCAAGGCATTCGATACCATCCCCCATTCTGGAATTATAGCTAAACTCACTAAAATAGGTATAAATCCCTATGTCACAAGATGGGTTGCCAACTGGCTCATTGACAGAACCCACACAGTAAAAGTTGCAGACTCCAAATCTGACTTCAAATCAGTGACAAGTGGAGTATTACAGGGTTCAGTCCTGGGACCTCTCCTGTTTGGTATCTACTTCTCTGAAGTACAGGCTAACACAGAAGGCCTCTGGCTAACGAAGGTCACAGATGACTGCAAACTAGTAGCCATAGTAGAGTCCCCAAATGATGTGGACATCCTACAGAAGGGCCTCATTGAGACACATGCCTGGTGTCACGCATGGCCTCAAGCTCAATGCCAAAAAGTGCATTGTCATCCCCTTTGGTAAAAACTCTGTACCCATGAACTAACACATAAACGGCAGTCTACTTAACGCTGAATGTGTGATAAGAGACCTTGGGACCCAGGTGGACAGTGTGGCACACCTCATCACAAAAGGGTTGTCATCCAGGAAAGAAGAGGTCATTGTTCCCCTCTACTCAGCAGTCATTAGACCCATTATAGAGTACAATGCCCCTTTTGGAATGTACCTCACAAGACATCTGCAGCAGCTGGAAAGACTGCAGAAGTACCTCATAAAGAGGATTACTGGCCTCAAACAGGTGCCGTACACTGACCATCTCAAAAAACTCCAGCTTTACTTTGTAGCATATCGCCTACTCCGAGGAGATCTCTGCCTAACATAAAAAGGTATGTTAGACTCAAAGCTGTTGGACATGCTACACCTAAAGAAATACCAGTCCCTCTGAGCTACACGCTCTAGGGACCTAAACCTTGTCACCACAATAAACAGGATGTGTTTGAAGGATTGAATCCTGTCCCAGAGACTTCCTGTACTCAGGACCAAGCTACCCATCTATGTCAAGCAAAGTTCCTCATTAGCACTCTTCAAGAAAAATCTTGATGATTGGATGGGAAATAGGAAATACACCCCGGGGATCACTTCTGTGGCTCTGCTCGATAGGGGCACAGGAAATTAACTTTCTTGGGTGGCGTAAGCCAGGGAACCTTGTTAGCTAGGCTTACTTGGGCCCTTGAGCCGATAGCCTAGTACCTACCTATGAACTGCTACTGACTGCCTGAATGATAGAATCAGAATACCTTTTAGGTACCTTTTTTCAGAAGACATGCAGCAGGTGTTAAAGGAAGGAAGAAGAGCTACTACAAACAAGGTCATGTATTAGGAAAACAGAAAAGGTTTTCTAGTTGGTGCAGAGAAAGGAACCAGCAGTGGTTCATGACTAGCGTTTCTCTGGTTCTATATTATTTGTGCGAGTTGCTATCCTCTTACTCCTCTGTTAAAGTTAATTTCGATATGTTTGTCCATGAACTCCCCTCTTTCACTGCAGTCTCATGTGAATATGTTTTGGGAAAGGGGGTTTTGCATTCTAAGCTTCCTAGAAAAAGGTGGCTCCTCCTTAGGAATCTTAAGTATGTGTTAAAAAACTAACTCTTGCTCTGTTTGAACCAGCTCATCAGGCTGTCTTGAGGTTTTTAACATGGAAGATGGTGTTACTCATTACTCTGACCTCAGCAAGAAGAGTGTCAGAGTACAAGCTCTTATGGTGGGTCAGCACTATCTTATTTTCCATAAAGATAGGGCTCCCTTAAGAACTAATTTTTGCCTAAAGTGGTACCCGAATTTATTGTGAGCCAAACTAGACATCTCTGTGTCTTCTTTCCAGAACCTAAGACTCAAGGAAAAGGATATTTTTATACCCTGGATATCCGCAGACACATCTGTACTATCTTGACAAAACAAAATCTTTCAGGAACTATGATCAGTTGTTCATTCCTTGCGAAGATAAAAAAGGACAATTTGTGTCAAAACAGACTATTTCCAAGCCGTCCTTATACTTTTACCTTCTGTTATACCAACCTCAACAAGAAGCTTCAAGGCACAGTCAAGCCTCATTCTACCAGGGCCTTGACTTCATCTGTGGCTTGTGGAAAGAGCTAGATTCTAGAAGTATTCTAGAAGCACCATCTTGATCTCTGTACATTTACATAGCATTATAAACTAGATTCCTTCTGCAGGTCTAAGACAGGCTTTGCTAGGACTATTCTTCAGGGGCTCCAGGGCACCAAGACCCTCATCCTTCCTCCTCCTACTTGTCTGTTTAAGCTGTAGTAACCCACCCATAAGCTAAGGCTAATGCAACATTGATCCTATTGACAAACATAGTACAGTTGTATAAATAAACTTAACATAACAATATATGTTAAAAAGATGATCATTGCTGCAGTAGCTTCTCTATCCTCCATCACTCTTTTTTTGTATGTTACTTTTTGTCAGGGTGAGTACCTTGATTTTTGTTTTCCTAGTATTGTCAGGGTTTTAGCCTCCTTCTGCCTGTTGACAGGAAAGCTCTGAGGGGCTTGGTGCCCAAACGTTTCTTTTTAGTCAGCTCAGCTCAAGCTAACTTTTTGGGTGCATGGAAGGTACCCTGAATGTTTTGGAAGCTGACTGGCTAATTATATTAGAATATAGCCATATAGCCAGGCTACTGGATAATTTGATCATCTACGGTTATGGTAAGTTTAACCTACACACCATTTAACAAAATGTACAGTTGTGTTGCATGAGCCGCGGTCGCCTCACAACAAGAGGTTCTCCCATTCAATTCTGTACTGGAGTACCTCCTGTGTGGAGTCTGCATGTCCTCCCCACGGTCGAGTGATGTGTAAAGACATGCAGGTAGGTGTGTGAATGGGTGTGCCTTCTCTGAAGGTTGGGCATCGGGCTGGCAACTCAGCACTGTAAAAATCCACTGCCAACCATTAGCGGACCGGAGTTCCACTGCGGCGACCCCTAACCGGGAAAAGCCAAAAGACATTAGTTTTACAGTTGTGTTGCAGGATTCTGCCGGTCTTTTGAGTTCACATGTGAGTCTTACTAAATCTGAAATATATAGTACAGCTACATTAATCACCGGACAACTAAAGAGGAAGGAGCTGAAGAGAGATTGCATCTGGATCTGTTTGTAGTGGTTGTTTGTTCTGTGCACATTTTCCAGGCTATCTTTGGTTGGAAAGGGCCCTTCTGCACTCTAGTGAGAGGAGTGTGCTAACTGGAACTTGTCTGGTGAATGGTGGTTGGTCTAAGGCTTGGAGTAAGCATCCTCATTGTTTCTTTTTTAAATTTTTTCAAGTTTTTAGCTTCTGGTGTTTAAGCCCTGCATTTGAGCAGGTTTTTGCTTGTTTGCCTGCAAGGCATTCTTTAGTTATGTCCGCATTCTCAAAGGCAATACACAGTTGTGTGTAGAGGTCATTGTTAATGGAGCCACATATACAGACCCAGAAGATGTAACAAACCTACTGTCCAACAAATTCAGCTCTGACTTTACCCATCTCTCCTCCTCAGCCTTACTTCTGGAAATATCAAATATAACTACCCCTACTTATCACTAGGGAGTAGATCCGCAATGATCTAAGGCCAAGAACAATACATTGATGGGCCCAGTCAATATCACAGGCTACCTTCTAAATGGCATGAAACGTGACCTAACAGGCCCTCTGAAATCCTCATGCCTCACAATGGCAACCATAATCCCTCTGCACAAAGGTGTGTCATCCACAAACACTAGAAGCTACAGGACCCATAAGTCTGACTAGTCTCATAAGCAAAGCTATGGGAACAGTTATCATGGAAAGGATCACTAATGACACAGGAAACGTCCAGATACTGGACCCAACCCACTTTGGTTTTGTCAAGTGCAGGTCATGCCTCCTCATCCTGGTGGACTTCGTTGAGAAGGTCACCAAAGCAATGGGCAAGGGCAAAACTGTTCACAATGTGTGCCTTGACCTGGCCAAGGCATTTGACCCAATACCCAACACAGACATTGTTGGCAAATTGAAGAGGTTAGGATGTGAAGTGCTTCTCCCTGGGCCTCCGCTGTAAATGGACCTAGTTCCAGTCAGACTTTCCTGGTAAACAAATGTAAAATAAATATGCCAGCCAGTGGATAGCCAGTTGGCTCACAGACAGGACCAAAAAAGTTAGAATTGAGGAGTCCACTCCTACAAAGAAGCCATCCACAAGCATAGTCCCTTAAGGATTAATCCTAGGACCATTCCTTTTTGGTATCTACTTCTCTGGTCTGGGCCAATATTGAGGGCCTCTGGTTGACTAAATTTGCAGACAATTGCAAATTAGGAGCAATCCTAGATTGCCCCCTCTGACACTAATGTTCTCCAGGAAAGACTGGCATTGACAAATAACTTGTGCCAGAGCATTGGACTTGAAGCTAAATGCCAAGAAATGCTTAATAGTATCCTTCAGGAAGTCCTCCACTCCTGCTAACTGTCATATTGATGACACACACGTAAGAGTTGTCCCAGTAGTTAGAGACTTGGGGACATGTGTAGACAGTAATCTAACCTTTGACCTTTGTGTATCTACAGTCGGGAGGAAATCTTTCTATGTTCACAACTTATAAACAAAGATATGGCAGCTAGGTCCAAGGAGGTCATTGTTCCACTGTAATAGGCATTCATTAGATCAGTCATTGAGTACATTGCCCCCTTTGTTATGTACCTAAACAGGCACATCCAATAGTTTTTATGTCCATAGAGGTTCCTCACTGAAAGAATACAGGGTGTAAGTAACATGTCCTATGCAGACCACCTTATATCTCTCAATCCCTGTATTCTGTTTCCTATATTCTGTTGAGAGGGGATCTATGCCTGGCTTACAAGGCATTACCGGACCCCATCCTGAATGACCTCTTTTATATCTGTAAAGCAAGCAGCACAGAATTACCCATTCTAAAAACTAAAATCTTGCCTGTGATATAAATAAGACCTGCTGTAGAAACAGGGATGTATCCCAGATACTATCCCTTTTCTGGAACAGGCTACCCATCCATGTAAAGCAGAGATGTTCTTCATGTTTCACTGTTGCAGTCATCACACTTGGGTTTTCTGCCTGCAGGTAGCCCTCAGTCGGCCCGAATACCAGAGACTTAGTATTTCTGCATCGGATGCTGTCACTCCAGGACTGACGTCAGGTTGTCAAGGGTATAAAAACAGGCAGCCAATGCCATTACATCAGTTTTTCTTGCCGAAGAGCCTGAAGCAGAAGCAGTTCGCACCAGTGCCGGTTGGCCGCTACCTGAATTTTTCCGAATTGAATCATCTTGAAGGCTTCTAAAGCTAAGTACCCCGTTGGGGATCCTTTTTTTCTTGCTCTAACCGATGTCAGAAAAAGTTAACAATTGTGTCGCCTGTGGAAAGCAAATACCACACCGAGATTTCCATTCTTACAGCACCACCTGTTTAGGCTCAGGCCACGGCGTACCTCGCTGTTAGTTTTGTGCTTTGTTCAGTGCCTGAACTGTTCGTCATCAGGCCCTTATTGTCACTAAATACTTTCCCTCTTGATTCCCGTATTCCAAAATGGCTTTGGTAAGCCATCCGACTACTGATCTTCCAAAAAAACTTAAGCATAAAGACAGAGACAGACCGCACAGGTCCAAAACTTCCGACGCCTCTTCCGTTAAGCTAGTCATCAGTTCGCTGGTACAAAGTGAGGCACTTTCGCATCCCGTGATGCCTGCTTTGATGGATTTGCAGGCTGCTACTGAGACACGTTCGGAGTCCGGCATGCTGCAAGACTCTTCTTTGACTACAGAACCTGCGGATGTCTCTACCTTGGATGGGTCCAGAGCCGCTGTGCAGGCACCAGCTTCCGAGGAAGTTCCTTGCACTACCGATATTCAACACAAACTGATTACTTATTTCGTGTCTTCAGTTCTGTCTAAAACTACAGAGTTTCTAAGGCCAAGAGTACGAGCTATGCCTAAAAAACTGATGACCAAAACTCAAGTACCTGCTTCCTTGCCACGGCATCAAATGCTTAAAATGGCAGAAGACCTGACTGTGCTGATTAGGGGAAGCCAGCCTTCCCCTGCTAAGAGAAAAAGAGATCTGTCCCCAGAAGCTTTAACAGACTAAGAGTCCGACGACTCTGTGGTTTCTGAATATGAAGACATGCCTTTATCTGCTTATGAGGATTCAGATGCAGAGGAATCCTTTCCCTCTGCTTCTCCATCAGAGGATTTTTCTTTTGGTGAAACCCTACATACTTTAAGAGAGCAATTCCACTGGGAATGCCAAGACTATCCTCAGTCCAAAAAGAGACTCTGAGAGTTTTTAGATGTTCATCATGTTACCCTGCTGCAGTCATCACACTTGGGTTATCCTGTCGTCAGGCGGTCCCGAAGTCGGCCGGAATTCCATAGTCTTGGTCCTGCGTCGGTTGCTGTCACCTCTTCCCTGACGTCAGTGCGCCAGGGGTATATATAATGCAACCGACGCCATTTTCTCCAGTCTTTCTTGTGCGGTGCCCGAAGCAGAAGCAGTTCGCAAGTGCCGGTCGGCCGACTCCTGAGATTTTCGAATTCTAATTTCAGGCCGAAGTCTTCTATAAAGCTAAGTACCCCGTTGGGGAAACTTTTCTTGCCTCAGACCGATGTCAGAAAAAGTTAACAATTGGATTTCTTGTGGGAAGCAAATACCTTCATAAAGATTTTCATTCTTATTACATACCTTGCCTAGGCCCAGACCACGACGTCACTTCTTGTCGGTTTTGTGCTAGGTTTAATAAGCGTACTATTAAAAGACTGTTTGATTTCGCACGACACTACTTCGGTAGGAAATTTAACTACACCATGCCGTCGGAGCAACCGACTACCGGCGTGCACAAAAAACGCAGGGATAAGGACAGACAGCCCAGGCCTAAGCCAGACTCCGAGGCCTCGGCTGATCCGGTCTCCGGTTCTCCGGTCCTCAGTGAGGCTCCGATGCAGCCCCTGACTACCGCAGATCTGGAACCCGAGACCGCTACAGAAATTTTGGCGGAAGGCACCAGGCCGACGCAGCCATTTAGTTCAGGCCCTTCCGACGACATTGTTACAAAAGACGTCGGTGCTACAGAAACGCCATCGGTTTCTGAAGGCGTTTTCAGACCGACGACTCTCACCTTTAAAACGTTTTCTAAGTCGAAGACTCCTACTAAATCTAAAAGGACTGCACTTCAGTCTCCTGTTCAAGGCCCCATGCCTAAGAAACAGATGCTCAAAATGGCTGAAGATTTGATTTCTTTTATCAGGGGTTCCCAACCCCCTCCTGACAAAAGGCCTGGACAAGAGGAAGATAATGCATCCTCTGAACAAGTGTCCATTTCTTCAGACTCCTCTGAGGACCAAGATTATTCCTTCTCTCCTTATGAAGATTCTGATGCTGAGGAGTCCATTCCCTCAGCTTCTCCTCCTGAAGACTACTCCTTTGGGGAAACTTTACACACTATGAGGGAACATTTTCACTGGGAAGGTCAGGACTACTCTGACTCGAAGAAAAGGCTCCGAGAGTTTCTTTTACTACCCCAACACAGACCACTTGCCATCCCACCAGTTTTGGACATAGTGGATGATGTTTATTTAGAATCCAGTTTGAACCCAGACTCTCTACCTCCTGCTCCGGCTAAGCCTGACAGATACTATAGAGTGCCTGATTCCTACAAATTTCTTTACAAAAGCCCTGCAGCTGACCCAGAAACCATCTCCCAGGGTCCCAAGGGGGCTAAGGCTTCTATGGCTAAAAACCCAGTACCTTCTGAGAGGGATTCCAGAGCGCTAGACGGGTGGGGGAAAAAGGTTTACACCTCAGCCACACTAGCTATGAGGGCACTGAATTGCCAGTTTCACATGCTTAAATATCAACAATTCCTAATCTCTCAGTTAAAGCAAAGAATAACCACTCTCCCTCAACAATCTGAATTGAAAGAAGTACAGGATCTGTTGCATGCCACTGAGCAGGTGGGCAAACATACCTTACAATGTGGGTTTGATTCTTTGGAGGCCTCCTGCAGAGCACCTGTCACTGGGTCTGTTATACGTAGGCATGCTTGGTTAAAGGAACAAATTCTGCCTGATCATGTTAAAGCAAAATTACTAGATGCTCCCTTGCAGCAGGGTGTGCTTTTTGGAGTTAAAGCAGAAGAAGTTTTAAAGAAAATGGAGGATAAGGCAAAATCTATGCAGACAGTCAAAGATTTCCTACAGGTACAACCCCCTCGCTTCAGCAGAAACTGGCCAACAAAAAATTGGTCCTTTCCAGCTACTGACAGACCACAGAGGGGTAAATACAGACACCCAAGGGGCAGAGGACAACCACAAGCCTAGTATAAGCCTCGCCAATGGGGCACTACAACACAAAAGGGAGGAGAAGACAGGTCTCAATCCACCAGAAGGCAAACTCAATGACTTGCACCTCATCTGGCCAAGCAATACTCTCTTGGCAGCCCCCTTGGGGGGAAAACTCGCACCTTTTGCAGACAACTGGCACATTGTCACAAAGGACAAATGGGTCATAGACATAATTTTACGAGGATACAGATTCCACTTTCACACCTTGCCAATGAAAAGAGGAATGCCAAACCTGCCACAATCAATGGGCAGAGGCACAAAAGCAAATTACAGCTCTCATGGACATGAGTGCCATTCAACTGGTACTTACTTGAGAGCAAGGCCAAGGATTTTATTCAAGACTCTTTCTAGTTCCCAGAAAGGACAATGCCTGGAGACCAATTCTGGACCTTTCAATTCTAAACACTTACAAGTACCCAAATTCAAGATGCTAACTCTACAGCAGCTACTTCCCATGTTGGGCAAGGAAGCATGGCTAGTAACGTTGGACCTCAAGGAGGCATACCTGCATGTCCCAATCAGACAAAGTTGCAGAAGATACCTCCGTTTCATTGCAGGTTCAACCCATTACCAATTCTCTGCACTGCCCTTTGGCTTATCTACTGCACCCAGAGTCTTCAAAAAATGCCTGGCACCAGTAATTGCATACTGCAGACAGAGGAATTCAAATATATCCATACCTGGACGACTGCCTCATCCAAGCAGAAAGCAAAGACATTCTCCTACATCATCTGGCCTTTGTAAAGCATCTACTAAACTGCCTGGGGTACACAGTAAACGAAAAGAAGTCAAAACTAGTACCCTCACAAAAAATGACATTCCTGGGTGCCAGCTTGGATACAATGGCCCAGAAGGCTTTTCTTACGCCAGACAAGCAACTACAACTGACTCAATATTTCAGGACAATGGCAACAAAGACCCAATTAACTGCAAGAAAAATTCTGCAGGCTTTGGGCTTCATGGCATCTTGCATACTAATAATACCATTTGCAAAGCTGCATATGAGGAAATTACAGTGGTACCTAAAAAGCGTATGGTCTCAACACAGCCACAGCTTGGACACAATGATATCTCTCATCCCCTGCCTACAACAGGAACTTCTATGGTGGTCACAGGCATGTCACCTCAACAAGGGTCAGCCTTTCACCTTACCCCCAGGCAAACTATCACAACAGATGCTTCAGATTACGTCTGGGGGGCACATATGGCAGGACAATGCATTCAAGACCTATGGACTGCAGATCAAAGAAATCTGCACATAAATCAAAAAGAGATGCTAGCTGTACAGAAAGCTCTGACAGCCTTCAAGGATCTATTACATCCAGGACAACTTGCAATAAAGACGGACAACACCACAGTAATGTGGTACATAAACAAACAAGGGGGTACACATTCCTACCCTCTATGCAGGCAAACAATGATTTTATGGAACACAGCTCTGGCTTACCAAGTTCAGTTGCAAGCTCAATTCCTGCCAGGACAGAAGAACACATTGGCAGACTACCTCAGTAGAAACATCAAGGAGATCCCCACGAGTGGAAACTAGATCCACAAATATTTGCAATGATAACTCAAAAATGGGGCCTTCCAGATGTAGATCTGTTTGCCAGTCCTCAAAACTATCAACTAACAAAATTTTGTACAAGGACATTTCACCATCAAGCTTGGAAAGTGGACACACTCTCTTTCTGTTGAAAAAACCTGACAGTATATGCCTTCCCTCCATTGCCTCTCCTCACAAAGGTTCTTCTGAAAGTCAAAAAGGAGAGACCACGACTGATTCTCATAGCCCCAGACTGGCCACGCCAGCACTGGTACCCGCTATTGAGAAATATGGCCCACAGCCCACCATGGATATTGCCTCAAATTCCTCATTTACTCACACAACAAAACAATCAGATTCTTCACAGCCAGCTCAAAACTTTAAATCTGGCTGCATGGCAAATCAACTAAATATACAACAACCAGCTCCTCTTTCCCAAGCAGTTCTGGATGTTATTCTGGAAGCCAGGAGGCCAAGCACCAGGAAGGCTTACTCGGAAAAATGGAAAAGGTTTTGTGCCTGGAACCAAGCTAAAGGCCAAGACACAATTCATCTTCACATGCCTCACATTCTACAGTATTTAGCTGAGATGTTGCACAAAGGACTTTCTTTCTCCATTAAAATCCATGCTTCAGCTATTTCAGCTCACTACAACACGGATCCACCTTTATTTTCACATCCTCTTCTAAGGCAGTTTCTCAGAGGGGCAAAAAACATTAGACCACCCAGGAGAGCTCCTACACCTACATGGGACCTCAGTTTTGTTCTGGAAAAACTAACACTGCCTCCCTTTGAGACAGCTTTCTCTGCAGATCTTCAGTTCCTAACATGGAAAACTGCCTTGCTCCTAGCAATAACTTCAGCTAGAAGAGTCTCAGAGCTACAGGCACTAATGGCAGTGGAACCTTTCCTCATTTTTCATCAAGACAGAGTTTCTCTATGAACTAATCCTTCCTTTATGCCTAAGGTGGTTTCCAGTGTGGCTTTAAATCAAACCATCCACTTACTTACCTTCTTCCCAAATCCACAGAACAAAGGTGAGAGACTCCTGCATTCATTGGACATTCACAGGCAACTTCGTTACTACTTGGACAAAACTAAGACTTTCAGAAAATCTGACCAGCTCTTTGTATCCTATGCTACAGCTACTCAAGGGAAGGCTATATCAAAGCAAACCATTTCTAAATGGATAGGTCATTGCATACGTTTCTGCTATACTCATCATGGGAAACCAGTCCCTGCTACCATTAGGTCCCACTCCACCAGGGAAACGGCTACCTCTACAGCCTTTCTAAGGGGGGTTCCAACCAAGGAGATTTTAGAAGCTGCAACTTGGAGTTCAGTTCACACCTTTACCAAACACTATCACTTACCTCTTTACTCTAAGACCAGGGCGGGCTTCGCCACTGCAGTTTTGCAGGGCCTTATAGCCTCCACTAATCCTCTATGATACCTCCTCCCTTCTTTAGCTTTGGGATTCAACCCAAGTGTGATGACTGCAGCAGGGTAACACGATGAACATAGTACAGTTTTGTACCTACCATAAATGTAGATGTTCGAGTGTTCACCCTGCTGCAGTCCAGGTTACCCTCCCTCCATCCCCTCTGATCTACTGACTAAATCTCTTCAATTCCTTAATGTTGTATTTGCTTATAACTGAAGGGATTTTGTGTTTGGGCAGAGGTTACTCCATTTGGTACTAATTTCTGATCACCTTTTTGGGGGCACCTGACATCTGGGGCAAGAAAAACTGAAGAAAATGGTGTCGGTTGCACTATATATACCCCCTGGCGCACTGACGTCAGGGAATAGGCGACAGCAACCGGCGCCGGACCAAGACTTTGGAATTCCGGCCGACTGCGGGACCGCCTGACGACAGGATAACCCAAGTGTGATGACTGCAGCAGGGTGAACACTCGAACATCTACATTTATGGTAGGTACAAAACTGTACTATTTGCCACAACGTAGACCTTTAGCAATCCCTCCAGTTCTGGATGTTGTGGTTGATGTCTTTATGGAATCCAGTCTAACTCCTGATACCTTACCACCTGCTCCAAGAAAACCAGACAGGTACTGCAGAGTCCCTGGCTCTCACAAATTTCTTTTCAAAAAACATTCTGCTGACCCAGAGGTCATATCCCAGGGGCGTAAAGGTATAAAAGCAACTACAGCTAAGAATCCCACCCCTTCGGACAGGGATTCCCGAGCGTTAGACAGATGGGGTAAAAAAGTATGTACCTTTGCAACTCTCGCCATTAGGGCATTGAATTTACCAGTTTCACATGCTGAAATACCAGCAACATATTGTGGAACTTATTAAGCAAAAATTATCTACCTTTACAGACTGTGCAGAAAATAAAGAATTACAAGAGCTTATGTATTTTGCAAGCCAAGTCAGCAAGCATACTTTGCAATGTGGCTTTGACGCCCTAGAAGCATATTGCAGGGCAGCAGTTACTGGTTCTGTACTGAGAAGGCATGCTTGGATTAAGGAGCAGACATTGCCAGACCATGTCAAATCAAAATTACTAGACGTCCCTTTGAACAAGGACAATCTGTTTGGCACCAAAGCAGAAGAGGTTCTAAAAAAGATGCAAGAAAAAGCTAAATCTATGCAGGCAGTCAAAAGATTTTTTGCAAGTGCAGCCTCCTAGATTCAGTAGGCATTACCTCTCAAAACATTGGTCCTTTCCAGCCCCCTCAAGGCCATCTCAAACTAGAACCCCCCAGATTACAGTCTCAGGGTATGCAGAGATCTAAGCAATGGAATGCCTCCACTTCTAAAACTGGGAGTGCTAAGCTACCCCCTTACAGAAAGAATTCACAATGACTTCTCAACTCCACTGCTCACCTCTGCCCAACTGCCCGTGCCCCTAGGAGGAAAACATGCCCATCATGCTAAAAAACTGGACATCCATCACCAAAGACCAATGGGTCCTCAACATTGTATCCCAGGGGTACAGATTTTACCTCCACTCACTGCCAACCCCAAAAGGGTTCCCAGACCTTCCTCCAAACCAGTGGGCAGAGGCACAAAACCAAGTTCAATCCCTGCTCTCTAAGGGCAATTCAACCTGTTCCTGCAGAACAAATAGGTCAAGGGTTTTATTTCAGACTTTTCCTGGTACCCAGAAAAGAGGGCACTTCACTTGGCTCCCAATCCTAGATCTTTCCATTCTATACACCTTCCTGGTGGTACCAAAATTCAAAATGCTCACCCTTCAGCAGCTTCTTCCTATGCTGTCCAAGGATCCCTGGTTAGCCACCCTAGACTAAAAGAAGCCTATCTGCACATCCCCATCAGGGACTCCTGCAGGAAATACCTACGTTTCAGGGCAGGATCTATGCATTATCAGTTCTCTGCACTTCCTTTTGGCTTATCCACTGCTCCCAGAGTATTTACAAAATGCCTGGCTCCAGCCATTGTCTATTGCAGACAGAGAAAGATTCAAATTTACCCATACTTGGATGATTGCCTGATTCAGGCAGACAGTCAATAAAAGCTGCTGTTGTAAAAAACCTTCTAACCTCCCTGGGGTACACCGTCAATGAAATGAAATCAAAACTAGTCTCCAGTCAAAAGATTGTATTCTTGGGAGCAAGCTTAGACACAGCATCCCAGATGGCATTCGTTACTCCAGAAAAACAAGCCTACCTGACAGGCTACTTCTCTCAAATGGCCACCAGAACCCAGTTATCCGCAAGAAAAATCCTGCAGGCCCTAGGGTTCATGGCCTTCTGCATTCTACTAATTCCATATGCCAGACTACATATGAGGAAACTTCAGTGGTACTTAAAATGTCTTGGTTGCCAACAATCTCAGGACCTGGAAACTGTCATACCTATCATACCTTGTTTAAGGACAGAGTTTCTTTGGTGGACAGTAGTATGCAACCACAACAAGGGACTTCCCTTTACTCAACCCCACGCCGCCCAGACCCTAACCACAGACACATCAGACTATGCCTGGAGGGCACACCTGGACAATAGCCCAAGTCAAATTCATCTGCACATCAACCAAAAAGAGATGCTAGCTGTTCAGCACGCTCTGACAGCTTTCAGATCCCTACTCTCAGCAAGACCCCTGCTAATAAAAACACACAACACCACAGTTATGTGGTACATCAACAAGCAGGGAGGAACCCACTCTTACCCACTCTGCAGGCTAGCCATGGCCCTGTGGAACACGGCCTTGGACATGCATATTCATCTGCAAGCTCAAGTCCTGCCAGGCAAACAAAATCTGGCAGACGACTTAAGCAGAAATCTCATAGACACACGAGTGGCTATTAGAACCCAGCACTTTCAGCCTTCTAATCCAGAAATGGGGGACCCCAGAGGTGGACCTCTTTGTCTTCCCCTGCAATCACCAGCTCAGCAAATTCTGTACCAGGACACCTCACAGCAGGGCCTGGAAAGTGGATGCCCTATCCTTCCAGTGGGAAAACCTCTCAATCTATGCATTTCCCCTGCTGCCTGTTCCCTCAAGAATATTACTCAAGATAAAACAGGACAGACCACCACGCCAGCACTGGTACCCACTACTGCGCAGCCTGTCACCGGTGCCACACTGGCACCTACTTGAGACCACAACCCTCCTCATTCAGCAGGGGGGACAGATCTTGCATCCGCAACTGCAAACCCTGAATCTTGCAGCCTGGCTTATTCCTTGAATTCTCCCCCAGTGACCAGCCTAAGCAAGTAGGTGCTGGACGTCATTCCTGATGCCAGAGGACCCAGTACAAGGAAATCCTATGCTGATAAGTGGAAAAGGTATTGTTCCTGAATTCAGTCTAAAGAAGAGGACACAGCACTGCCCTCCTTACCTCTAGTCCTGGATTACCTAGCAGATGTACTCCACAGAAGCCTATCCTTCTTCTCTATTAAGATCCATGCCTCTGCCATCTCGGCTCAATACAGCACTGAGCCACCTCTCTTCTCTCACCCTTGCATCAAACAGTTCCTGAGGGGGCAAACAACTTAAGGCCACCAAGGAGAGCACCCACCCCTGCTTGGGACCTTAACTTTGTACTGGAAAAGTACATTCTACCCCCCCTTTGAGCCTGCACTGTCAGCAGAGTTAAAATTCCTCTCTTGGAAAACAGCCTTGCTTTTGGCCATCACTTCAGCTAGAAGAGTGTCTGAGCTACAAGCACTTATGCCTGTGGAACCCTTCATTATTTTTCATGCTGGCAGGGTCTCCCTCAAGACTAACCCTTCCTTTATGCATAAAGTGGTGTCCAGTGTGGCTCTCAACCAATCTATCCATTTGCCAACCTTCTTCCCTAATCCACAAAATAGAGAAAGGATCCTGCACTCCTTGGACATGCACAGACAGCTCAGATTCTGCCTTGATAGGACTAAGCCCTTCAGAAAATCTGAACAGCAACTAGTCAGTTTTGCACCAGGGGCAGAGGGCAGGGCCATTTCAAAACAATTTCCAAATGGATAGCACACTGTATCCATTTCTGCTACAAGCACCATGGGAAACCAACACCTCAGGAGGTCAGAACACATTCCAATAGGACAACGTCCACCTCTACAGCATTCCTCAGGGGAGTTCCTACCAGGGACAGTCTGGAAGCTGCTACCTGGAGTTCTGTACACACCTTCACCAAGCATTACCACCTGCCTATCTTTTCCAAATCCAGGGCGGGTTTTGCAACAGCAGTCCTGCAGGGCATACTAGCCAGCCCCAACTCTTCTTGACTGCCTCCACCCTTTCTTCAGCTTTGAGAATCAACCCAAGTGTGATGACTGCAACAGTAAAACACAAAGAACATAGTATAGTTGTGTACACTTACCATAAATGTAGATGTTCGAGTGTATTCAGTGTTGCAGTCCTGGTTTCCCACCCTCCAGCCCCCTTGTCTCTTTCCCCCTTTCTTTCTCATCTTTGTCTATTACTTACCCCTTACAGAGCTATTGGTATTTACTTTTTACTGGTGGTGTTTTTCCCACCATAACTTAGCTCCCTGTTTGGGGAGCTCCTGACATTTGGGGCAAGAAAAACTGATGTAATGGCGTTGGCTGCCTGTTTATACCCCTGACGTCAGTCCTGGAGCGGCAGCATCCGATGCAGAAATACTAAGTCTCTGGTATTCGGGCCAACTGAGGGCTACCTGCAGGCAGATAACCCAAGTGTGATGACTGCAACAGTGAATACACTCTAACATCTACATGTATAGTAAGTGTACACAGCTGTACTTTCCTCCCTAACCTAATTAAAGTGCAACCTGGACAGTTGGATGGGGAACAGGAAATTCATCCATGGTTTGACACCTATGTCTGTAATGGACACAGACAACCTGTAAATAGCTCATCTCCCAGGCTCCTGCTTATAAATGTTTCATCTCCAAGCTCCTGCTTATACATATCAAGGGTACTAGAGCTTTTCAGAGATTTCGGATGCATGGCTAGGCTTAAAAAGGCCCCAGTGGTGGTTGGCATAGTACACATTTATGAACCTATTTAGTAGTAATATAAAGTACAATACAGATTTGATTTTTGCTTAAAGAGAGAATTTTAGTATGTTATTTTTCTAAATGGAATGCAAAACCATACTTCTTGTGAATGTTTTCATCTGGCCAGTGGGTGGGTACTGTTATTTGTACTTCGGCAGATTCTTTAAGAAATGTAAAAACAAATGTTTTAGGCATCTTTGCTCTTTAACCAAAATGTAGAATGGTTGTTTACATAAAACACCATTTATTTTAAAGAGATTTTGCATACACTTTAGCTAGATACTCATGCTAACATTAGATCTAATTTTGTGGGTAGGGGGCTTCTGCTGTAGGCAGCAACTGGAACTTTTTGAACTTTCTGTTTAGTTCAGTTCATTAACTCTTGTTCCCGCATTTGGGAGGTCTGCATGCCTACTGCCAGCATGTTCTGCAGCTTAGGTCATGCACGGCATTTCCTGCACTACCTTCACCAAACCTTAACCTCATGTGAGTCAAGAGAATGTTACTGTACTTGATTCTAAAGAAATCAACATTGTTGCAGTGGTCATCAGATCACTAGTGAAGACCCATGTAGGCATGGCTTAAACTGCCTGGAGAAGCAACACAATGTCAGTGATTCCACCCAGATGATAGGGAAGGAGGCCTGAGAAACTAGATGACTGTATAAATGCAAATAGGGTGACAGTATTGGAGATTTGCAAGAGCACTGGTAATCAGATGGATTCCTAGTATGATCCTTGAAGTTAGGAGAGAGATGGTAAAGGAGCAGGCGGCCAGGCATTGACCTGCTTATGTTATACTCCAGCATTGTCCCTCAAGTGTCAAAGAGCTGACCTATGACATTCTTCTGCTGATGACCAAGAAAGGGGGGATTAGAGAAGAAGCATCATCATTGATACAGCTCTCTGAAGTGTACCCCAGGGTTTAAGCAGTAAACATCCTGCATTGGTTTATGTGTCACAAGTCTTCTCACACAGTTTGGGCCCTTGAATACACTGGTGAGTGCTCCAAGAATGTGCTAGGGCTTGGAGGACTCTCCTATCTGACTTCCTAGCCAGTCCTTGGCATGTTAGTGAGAGTTAGGAAGGCATCCACTCTCCATCTTGAGGCTAACCTTAGTGGGTCAGCTGTCACACCAATGAAGTTGAATCTACTTTTGCTACTTGACATTTGATGGAGTATGACCAGGAGGATGCAGGGGGCCAGTTGTAGGAAGTACATTTTGGTCCTCCCTGAGCTAGTTTGCAGTTAACTGTCTTCTCTCCAAACATGGCTTAACAAATATTTGGATGAGGAGGATGAGAACGACCCCCCCCCCTCCCGAAAAGAAGCCTGCCCTCAGAAGTCCTGCATTTGTGGTTTGGACATACCAAAAGAGACCACAACACCTTAAAGCCTTGTCACCAGATGAAGAGTACAAGGCTGACTCCAGAACTAACTGGCTCCCATTTCTAGTTCTAGTTCTATCTGGCTGGCAGGCTCTGTTAAAACTGGGCGAATGCCCTAGTTCTGGGGTCATGGGATTTTTGGAATCCTCTGTAGTCTTGCACATATTCTACTGTGATTTTTGGTTGTGGCAGTGGTGGTGTTCATGCAGTAGCGTCTGCAATGTGGCGTATGTTCTCTCTAGAAGAACTGAGGCAAGCTGATTTAGATATGTGCTCTTCTTCATCAAGTGACCCCTCTGGGCAAGCTTCTCAGGGCATGTTATTCAGACTTGCTAAAGAGAAAACAAGTGTTGACCACCATAGGGATCTCTGTGATGTCCTTCCAGATACCTCATTTTCTTCCTTTAGTATAATAGGCCATCCCACAACAAAAAGGTCTTCTATCAGAAAGAGAAGAGGTCCCAGACATCAGCCAAGTTTTCCACAAGGTAATCTTCACAGAGGACTGCCCAACAGTCCTGACCTTTAATAACGTGCATACCTCTCAACCATACCGAATTACTCGGTTTTTACCAAGATGTTGGTACTGTCCTATTGAGTCCGGCCCGGCCAATAAGAGAATCGGTCAGAGTATAAGGCTGGCGCATTAGCCTGCAGCCAGGCAGCGTACCGCCTATGAGCCATGACCATCGCACATTCCTCGACTCCCGCATCCCGTTTGGTCTTTTGCATGGTCAGTGATGCAGAAGCAGTTTTGCGATTTCGGCAGGTTGTATTGAAATATTTCCGAAACAGAAGTTTCAGTTGGGGAGAGTTGGGGAACATTGCTTTTTTTCTGCTTTTTTTTTTTTTTATTTTTAGAAAAAGGATGAAACTAAATTTTGTGGGAAACAGATTCCTTTGGCAGGGGGGAAGGAATTACCTTGTTACCACCTTGTTTTGTTTTGTTTAGGAGCACGTGGTTGTTAAGCTCTTGTGCTAGGCTTGTGCTAGGTTACTATTAAGAGGAGGTTAGACTGTGCCAGGTTAGTGTTTGGGGAGCGTTGCAGTGTTAAAATGCCCGCCGATGTTCTCGGCGGCTCCTCCAAGCCTCCAAAGGATAAACAGTGGGTTGCCTAGGGGGAGGCGGCAGTCAGTCCGTTCGAAGGCTAGAAGAAAAGGCTCAGCCGGAGGTTTTGCCAGGAGTTTCCATGGAGTCCCAGGCAGAAATCCATACTCTTACAGGATGTGCCTTCTCAGGTAGGCCAGGCAGGCTGAGGGGGCCTCAGGTGACCTGTCCTCTTCCTTCCCAAGGTAGTTGGGGCCTCTCTCCTCTTCTTTTGAGAGCTTGAGAGAGAGCCTATTTCTTCAGGGGGCTTGGGGGCTTCTCCCTGTTTCTGTACCTAAAAACCTATGCTATAAAAAAAGAAGAGATTTTTGATTTGATTGATTGATGGTTCTGCCTCATGCCTAAGAGTGCCTAGGTGGAACCGAGAACCATAGTTTTGAACAGTGTTCAGAGGCTTCAGGGCAAGCCGGCATGCGTCATCATGTACCCCCTGGCGCTGGCGTCAGAGCTAGTCGCCCTGACGCCCGACGTCAGCCTCCTCTGGTATTGGACCTGGCCGACTGGGACTAAACCCAATAGTCAGGACTGCAGCAATGGAATCCTCGAACATCTACATTTATGGTAGGTACAAAACTGTACTTTTTGGAGCCCAAATGAAGGGGTGCCACGATTCCCGAGTGGCACCCCTTCATTTCCGATTTTTTTAATTTTTTTTTTTTTTCAAATACCGCACTGTCGGAGCTGACATCATCACGTGCGTGATGACGTCAGGGCTACCAGCCAGTCGGAATTGAGCTCTAGGAGCTCACGTCATAATTTCTGGCTGGTGAGGCTGTAAATGCGAGCGGGAAATCATTCGCGGTTTGATTTGGAAGTTACAGGGAATTAACAGCAGCACTCCATTCGTGGATTACAGGGAATTGATGTGGACTCCCTCATTTTACGTTACAGGGAATTAACAGCAGCTCTATGTGGACTTGCTCATTTTGGATTGCAAATGTATGCATGTCATGAACAGCAGCAGCCAGGGAATCATTGAACAGCCACCGGTCAGCAGGTTTGGATTAACCAAAGAGCAGTTATTCACTTTGAACAATCTGCAGGGAAATAAATGAGCAGTTATTCACTTTGGAATTGAGCTCCAGTGCACACGAGTGCGAGTGTTTTATTTGAACTGGATTCTTGGCTCTTGCGAGTGCTTTTGCAGGCATTAGGCAGCATTGAAATGGATTATTTTCTTGGCAGCATTCTGGTAGGAAACCTATTATTCTGTGTGTGTGTGTGTGTGTTTGTAATTAGTGGTACATTGCAAGGTGAACATCAGGACATTGATTCCTCAATTGAGAGATTGCTCATGGAGTAGAGCAGAGGCTCAAAGACTTCCAGTTTCTTGCAACTGGATGGTCCATTCAGGGTCTTTCACTTATGTAGCCTGAAAGAATAGATTAGACAAAGCCTTTTTCTAAAGTTTGGATTAAAATTAAAATTTAGTCAAGGCTACAGCCATGAACTTTGTTTTAGTTTGTTTGCTGGAAGGACTATGTGGGTCTTTATGAAGTAAAGTATGTGGCATTACCATTGTAAATAGAGTAAATATTTTTGGAACTAATTGTGAAAAGCTGAGTTATAAGGAAGTTTGCATACAGGCAGTTTGGCCAAGGATTAATCAAAATAACCTTGCTATTCCTCTATTGCCAAGTGCATGGACTGTTTGAGCTGAATTGTTTTGTGGCATGAGCAAGCCATAGATGTTTTGCTGCTGTTACCTGGTGTGTTTTCATTGATATGATAATAATTTGGTTTCCTGTTATATTTTTCCAACCCATAACAGCCATGGAGGAATTATTATAAGCTTTAACAGCTTCTAAGATAAAGACTGATCAAAAGCTTATGTAACTGCTACAACTAGTAGGACAGATTCATGTGATTGCTATCATAGAACCATACCTGTCTTAAAGAAATTAGGCAAAGCTGATGACCAGTTATATTTAGTAATATTTGAAAGGTAGTCGGTATACGAGAACTGTGAAGATCAAAATGGACCAGAATTCTTTCTTTTCAGCTAGTAGGAGAAACATTAAAATATGTATGGTGTGGAGTGGACTGATTATATGATGTGGAGTGGACTGATTATACAGACTATGAAAAACTTAAGAAGGAATTGGTAACTATGGCTGTGGTTACTTCCAAAATGCTCACTGTAAAATTCCACAAGTGGACATTTTGATGCTGACAATTCAATTAGAACTCAGGTGTCAGTGTAAGCATACTATAAGTTTGTTGTTTGATCCTTCAAATAACAGTATAATAAAAATATTATAAGAGCTTTACGTAGCAATATGATTAAATATATGGTACAAAGTAATCCCACAGATTTTGACAAGTTAATACCTTTTGTAGAATGCTAATTAGTCAATGAGCCATTGCCCCCCCCAAAAAAATGAGATTGAAAATAAATGCGAGCAGCTGTGCAAGATGCATATGGCTTACACTACTGTCATTCTATTTATATATATATATATATATATATATATATATATGTGTGTGTGTGTGTGTGTGTGTGTGTGTATATATATATATATATATATATATGTGGGTGTAGAAGTAGACTTTTATGATGGGCATGTTCTGAATTGGACAGTTTTGTCATTACTGGTTCAGTTCATGCATTTTGTTTCATTGCCTACTGAAAAAAATGTTCAAACAATAATTTTAAAATGCACTCTGTCTAACAAGTATGCTGTATTATACAAGGAATATAATTTAATAAAGTCAGGAAGGTATATCAAAGAACACATGTATGTTTCTTGTTTTGTGTGCAAGGGGCCAATGATTTGAAAACAGCCCAAAGATAATCTTTAGCCACCACTGGTCAGATGCATTTTCTTTGGATGTGGTGTGTGGGTTTCAATGCTGTATTAATGAATGTGAGTTCAATGGCAGAGAAGTTTTAATGCTAAGTCTATTTCCATTGTGAGACAGTATTGCTTTGTTTAGCAGTTTTATTTAGCAGATGTCTTAATGTTTGTGCATTGTGCTATAAAATGTAAAAATCCAAATAGTTGTCGTAGAAGTAAAGCAGTATGCACACATTAGTGTTTATGGTAAATGGGGTGAAATAGCCAGGTAATGGGACGTTGGAATGGCTGCAGGGGGACTCTTGTGCCATATTTTCGTTGTCTGTTCTTCAGTTTGAGCTTGAAAGTCGGTATCCCACTATTCCATTGGAGTGGGTGGGGTTACATAATTACATATGCAATTTTTATGCTAATCAGTGTAAGATTTGTACCTATTTTTAATGGGCCGTGCCCAGATTTTTGATGTTTCCAGGTTGAGAGGTATGCGTGCATAAGAAGGCAGTTTGCTTTAGTTTACCTGAGCGTGGACAACCATCACTAAGATTATATGGTTTCTGTATGTGGTCTCAAATGTCATGCCTTAAAATACTGAGATTCTTTTCCAATAGGGTCTTCCTTAATGAATCATTTTCTAGTTCACAGTGATTTTATCAGGCACATCAGGTACTTTTAGGGATTGTGGAGCCCAGTCATCATGCCTCTGCTTTTGCCAGGAGCCTGAGTTGCTGGATGTGGTAAACATCCACTGACCTCACTGTCTAGGAAACCCACAGGTGGTTCCATTTAATCTCTGTAGGTCAAGACCATTTTCAGTAGAAGGTGCTACACTTTGGTAAGTCATTTGTCTTTTGTGTTCACCAAGGTTCTAGCCATGGTGGAGTAAAGGACTTCCGTTGGCTTGTTGTGAGATTCCTTGTAGTGACCATCTGTGTGCCTTTTCCGTTGTTTTTTTGACTTTCTGATTATTCTAAAATGGAAGAAATCATCATCAACTCTTTAATTTAGACACACTGCACTGCTTAGCATTTGTGTGTGGCTAGGGTCTAGGAGGTTTTGTCTTGGTGACGTGGTTGATAAAGCAGAGGAAGGCCAAAGTTGGTACCCTTCTGCACTTCCTTGGCCTGTGGTTACCTTGGTCTTCTCTGCAGTGATTCATCTTAAGATAAGAATGTGTCAGTAGATAAGGTGCTGGTGGGTGCAGAGTCCACATGCTATTATGGAATCATCTGATGCTTTTACTCTAGTTATCAGGCTCTGGAGCGACAGGTCAGGATTTTTTTTTATATACTGACTAGCCTGTTGCATGTTCAGATGACAGATGTTGTACTGTTGATGGATCAGGGGACTCCAGCTGGACTCTTCTTGACCAGGGCAAGTGAGGATCTCAGAAAAGCTGTTTGTACAAAAACATCATAGAGATAAGCAGTTTTTCTCAACTTTCAAGTTCTTGAGAGGAAGTGGAGTCCTAAGGCCCTTCTTTTTAAGTCCGGCAACTAGGCTCAGTTGTGACAAGTAAAAACAAACATGATAGAATGCAGTCTTACTGCACTGAAAAATACTAGAGGTCTGATAGTGGACAGTCGAATGAAGCATCGCCCTCTTTGACACTGGCATTTTGGAGGTTTTAAATGGATTTTGTGAGCTACAGTTCCAGACCTTTCCAGTAACTCAGCATAAGGAAGACCTGCCAGCTGAAGAACTTATGTGGGTGGGGCATCTTGAAGAACAGCCTCTTCTCCACAAAAAAATAATATAGCTCTCCCCAGTTCTTCCTTCAGTGGCGCAGAAGGCAGTTTGTCACAGATATGTGATATCACTGATGAGTGAGGTTTTGTGTGTCCATTTCAGTTTACCTTGCACTATATAGCTGTGATGGCTCATATGTCCCTTTTCCCACCACCCATCCCAGGCCTTCTTGAGGGTCTAGTTTACACTGCAGTTCCACTACCTCCTCAGGTAACCTCAGTAAGATGTTTAATTTATCTACTATTCATTCTTTAAAAAAGTATTTTTTTATGCATAAGCTAAATGATGTACCGCTAATCTGCTAGGCATACCCTGTACTATCTCCTCTGCCTTGTCTCTTGACCTGTATGCTATTGTAGTTTTCCGTAACTGTCTTTTGTAATTATATTGCATCTTCCATTTCTCACTTTTCATGATGTGGGGATACATTTAACTTTCATAATGTTTTCTGTTGCCCCTTGTCTTAAATTCCCTTTATTGTCCTAGTAGTCTTCCTTTGTATCTGTCTGACTAGCTTGACACCTTACTTCTGTAAGACAAGTAGAAGTGAGTATGATATTCCAGTTGGGGCAGGCTTAAAGATCTTTAGAGAGGGGTAATATAGTCTTTCTCTTCAACGTTTTGAAGTTGCAGTTTGTGACTGGTCATGGAAGCTGTCCTTCCTGAGATCACTGTTGTAGTATTCCAATCTGTTGGGTTTTCCTAACAATAACCTGGACTTGTGACCAAGAAATCAAAGCAAAAACCTTCCATAAAGCCATACGTCCGAATTATGACCTAATTCTTTGGGCATAAGGGTACATAAGCGGACATTTAATGGCATAAATCCTAAGACCATCTCTCCTCCAGTCAGGTCTTGCATCATTAGTATATTTCATGCATGGTCATTGGTACTGTTGGCCTTCACTGGATCAGATAAATGCCCCACTGGGAATTTCTTTATTTTTTATCAGTGGCATTGTTGTTTATTACTCTGTTATATGTCATCTAGGAGATGCAGTTGTGGCTGGCGGATTCCTTACGATCTCCACTCCTGGTGCCTTTTCTGCTTAGGTGCACAGCATGACTACAAAAATGTTATGGTCTGTCAGTCCTCTGTTCCAAAGACCTTGAGAACTTGACTTTCATTTTTCAATTCCTGTTTGGAAACTCAACACCTTAAGCTCCTTGCCTAAGCAAAGTGGGCAGAACCCTCTGTCCTTGACATTCCATCCATTCATAAGAAAAAAGTTTGAGGTCTTGGCCCAATATCATAACTTCCTGGTTGAATTCTGAAATACCCAGAGGTTTTAGAACCTGTAGTATGCCCAATGCATAGTCAGACTCCTGCTACCACAATCCAACTAGACATCAGTATGGTATTTGAGGTTCCCACATCCAAAAGGCTGAAGTTATCAATGACAGTGAGAAGGAGGAATCTCACGTAATCATTTCTGAAGGACCTAACGGCATACTGCAGATCCTCATTATAGAGGAAATTCCAGAATCGCTCACTGAGGTTCATCCGGGGTCAAATACTCCACATGAAGTTCGAGAGGGTATCGCAGCTACAAAAAAGAAACAAAAAAACTAAAAATGTTTATTCCCCCCAGAAGTCCAAAGAAAAGGCGTGGATGGATTTTTTACAGGGCGTATTTAAGGCCATAACGGCTCTTAGGCCATCATTTTTCGCAGGGCCCTACTACTACCACCCCTTCTTCCACTCCTCAAAAGGTGCACTAAGGCATTTCTTCTGAGGATTAGGAGGACAACAAACCCAAAAGTTTAGGAATGCTGAATCCACGAACTCTTGAGACACAGATAATGCACCGACAAAGAACAAACCACTAGCAGTTGGGCTATACTTCAACTGTATAAATGTACACCAACCACTCGGTTAACGTTGAAATCTTCAATTTAATAAAATAAGTTAAGCGCTTTCACCCGTATAAATACAGGCTTCATCAGAACATCTCTAAAATGAAACTGTTGCAGTTTAAATACAGCAATTGGCGCCAATACTAAATGAATTTAAAGTGACAAGTGCCCCCAACAATTCTATACATAAGGTGAATCATTCATACATTCAACTACATATGTTCGATTCAAAATACTTGTTGAACATCCTCATTACTCATCAAAGATGTAAAACATGTACAAAATGTTAAAAATATTAAAAATATAACAATATTTGAATGTATATGGGCACAAATTTAAAAACTTTTAGCCCGTTAAAGAATGCAACTGACTATTTTAGCTATGTGTTGCAACATCTCTATTAAGCAAAAACAGTCATCCTATAACTAATACAAAAAATTTATACAAAAAATTTTTTCTTATAACTAATGCAAAAAGTTTTATGTATGGCATCTGTCCATTAGGCTCACAAACCTACAGTTGGTGAAGCCTTTTTGATGTTCAGTGATGGATAATGTGATGCCTATATAATAGATAAAAGTGGTTTGATAGTTATGTAATCATTGAGTCCTGGTGGTGTCGAGGCATCCGTAAATAGCTGCCGCCATAATTCTTTATAAGCCAAAATGGCTTTAATATTACCCCCTCTAAGATCAGAAACAGTATTTTCCAAGATAGCAAATTTAAAATGATGCCTTTCCCCGTGCTTTTCAACATCCCTATATAGGGCATTATTTGCATCCTTTCTCCTAATGCTGTATAAATGTGCATAAATACGTTTTTTTAAATTTCTTTTGCCCTTCCCTATATAATATCCAGGGCATGTTTCACATTTAGCCGGATATATGATGAATTTAGAATTGCAATTTCCTTGTTTGAATCTTATTCTAGTCCTATTGACATTATTCAGAATAATCCCCCTTCTTCATTTATTACCTGACACTGACTACAACTACCACATTTCTTAGTGTGCTTCTTGTCATTGTCAACTCCTCTAACCAAAGTCCTTTCCAGATACATCTTAATTTTGCAACCCATTTTGTAAACAAATAAGGGTTTCGGTCCCAAAATTTTTGCTATATCTTGGTCAGCCATCATAACATTCCAATTTTTGGTCAGAATGTTCTTACTTTTGTTAGTATATGGGCCATACTCTAATACACAGGCTCTGTTATATTTCGCATTCATCCCTGTGTAGTTAGAGATATCCCGTGCATTTGAGTTATTGACCCTATATTTACTATTAAACCCTAATAGTGGAATGTATTTGTGTCCCCATTCCTTCAAGACATACTGCCTCACATCCTTCATCATGTTCTTATTATAGCCTCTTTAAACAATTCAGTGATGTAATCCACTTCTTCCACCATCTCTGTGTATTGCGAGGGCATTCTTATAGCCCTAATACACTGTCTTTTATAAATGTTATTTAACAATTTCCTAGGATGATTGCTTATGTATTCTAAATATCCATTGGTAAATGTACTTTTTCTATGTATTCGGGACTTAAAACATTTGTCCCCATTGGATATATGTGTATCTAAATAAGCTAAACCATCTTTGCTACTCGATTAAGTAAATTTGAGAAAATCACTATTTTGGTTTAAATATTCCAAAAAATTGTTCAGAATAGTCTGACTACCATCCCATAAAATATAAATACCATCAAAAAAACAGTAGTAATATCTAGTGTGTTTATAGAACTCAGTTTTGACCACTGTTGTTTCTTCCCAATCTAGCATGACCAGATTAGCAAATATGGGGGCACATGCTGCCCCCATAGCTACTCCTTTGATTTGTCTGAAATGTTCTCCCTCATATAATATATAGTTGTGATCTAAAACTATGGACATCATTTCAAGAATTAAACAAACCTTATCCCATTCAAGATCTGTATATTTCCTGATACTATTAGTGAAACCTTTCATACCTTCATCCTTGGAAATGCACGGAAATAGATCAATAACGTCAATAGTGATGTATAGAAGACACTCTTTTCATATGTCCACTAGATAGTTCTTCAAGAACTCCCAAGAGTCTTTAACCATATGAGGGATCTTCTCATACATATGTTTCAACATGGTGTCCACAGCTACTCCCAAAGGAAAGGATGTTCATTGTACTATGCTGCTGCAGTCATCACACTTGGGTTGTCCTGCCGTGAGGCAGTCCCGCAGTCGGCCTGAATTCCAAAGCCTTGGTCCGGCGTCTGTTGTCGTCGCTTCTTCCCTGACGTCAGTGCGGCAGGGGTATAAAAGAGGCAGCCGGCGCCATTTTCTTCAGTCTTTCTTGCCGCGTGGTGCCCGAAGCAGAAGCAGTTCGCAAGTGCCGGGCGGCCAGCTCCTGAGATTTCCAAACAGAATTTCAGCCAAAGTCTTCTATAAAGCTAAGGAAAGGTTTTGGATTTACTACCTGAAATAATAGGTCGGAAAGGTGGGTTGTTAACATTTTTGTGTACCTTGGGAATTCCCACTAGGGAAGCTAGTATAGGATGTTCTACTTTCACAAAATTATAAGTATCTTCAGTAATTCTTTTGTCTATGAGAAATTCCTCCACATGCATGTCTAAACGTCTGTGTGCAATATTGATTTCGTTGATGGAAACAATTTCGTAATTACCTGACAGATGTAATTCAAAATGCACTTTATCAAGTGAAAGATCTGTATAATTGTATATATTAAAGTTTTTATAACTATTTGTGATGCCTTCTTTGATAATGTCCTGACTATTGTCTGAATATAAGAGTTCCAAAGGGCACATTTATATTCCCCTCTGTGAATACCTCCCTTCTCCCCCCTTCCTTGGGGTATTCATGTGTCTTCCGTACGATTGGTGTGGATGATGTTGCTTCCACTTCCCTTCCCTTTTCCAATCTAAATGTTGTTCCTGTTATCAACCCCTTTGAAAATTTGATCTGTACTCCTGATGATGAGCGTGGTCATACTCATCCCTTCCATTGCTGTAGCTGTAAAAATCCCTAATGTAATTGGGTAAACTTTTACTATCTCCCCACTGATAGGCATTACCCTTGCTGTACTGCTCAATGTCTCTTTTTAACTTTTTGCATTTTTTTATTATAAATCTTCGGAGTAGCTGTGGACACCATGTTGAAACATATGTATGAGAAGATCCCTCATATGGTTAAAGACTCTTGGGAGTTCTTGAAGAACTATCCAGTGGACATATGGAAAGAGGGTCTTCTATACGTCACTATTGATGTTATTGATCTATTTTCGTGCATTCCCAAGGATGAAGGTATGAAAGCTTTCACTAATAGTATCAGGAAATATACGGATCTTGAATGGGATAGGGTTTGTTTAATTCTTGGAATCATGTCCATAGTTTTAGATCACAATTATATATTATATGAGGGAGAACATTTCAGAAAAATCAAAGGAGTAGCTGTGGGGGCAGCATGTGCCCCCATATTTGCTAATCTGGTCATGCTAGATTGGGAGTTAACAACTGTGTTCAAAAGTGAGTTTTATAAACACATTAGATATTATTCCCGTTTTTTAGACAATATTTATATTTTATGGGATGGTAGTCAGACTATTCTGAACAATTATTTGGAATATTTAAACCAAATTAGTGATTTTCTCAAATTTACTTCAAGTAGTAAAGCTGGTTTAGCTTATTTAGATATACATATATCCAATGGGGACAAATGTTTTAAGTCCCGAATACATAGAATAAAGTACATTTACCAATGGATTTTTAGAATACACAAGCAATCATCCTAGGAAATTGTCAAATAACATTTATAAAGGACAGTGTATTAGGGCTATAAGAATGACCTTGCAATACACAGAGATGGTAGAAGTGGATTTCATCACTGAATTGTTTAAAGAAAGAGGCTATAATATAAACATGAAGGATGTGAGGAAGTATGTCTTGAAGGAATGGGGACACAAATACATTCCACTATTAGGGTTTAATAGTAAATATAGGGTTAATAATTCAAATGAACGGGATGTTTCTAACTACACAGGGACGAATTCGAAATATACCAGAGCCTGTGTATTAGAGTATGGCCCATATACTAACAAAATTAAGAACATTCTGACCAGGAATTGGAATGTTATGATGGCTGACCAAGCTATAGCAAACATTTTGGGACCGAAACCCTTATTTGTTTACAAAATGGGCTGCAGCATAAAGATGTATTTGGAAAGAAGGACTATGGTTAGAGGAGTTGACAGTGACGAGAAGCACACTAAGAAATGTGGTAGTTGTAGTCAGTGTCAGGTAATAATTGAAGAAGAAGGGATTATTTTGAATAATGTCAATAGGACTAGAATAAGGTTCAAACAAGGAAATTGTAATTCTAAATTCATCTTATATCTGGCTAAATGTGAAACATGCCCAGGATATTGTATAGGGAAGACCAAAAGAAATAAAAAAAAAGTATTTATGTACATTTATACAGCATTAGGAGAAAGGATCCAAATAATGCCCTATATAGGCATGTTGAAAAGCACGGGGAAAGGCATCATTTTAAATTTGCCATCTTGGAAAATATTGTTTCTGATCTTAGAGGGGGTAATATTAAAGCCATTTTGGCTTATAAAGAATTATGGTGGCAGCTATTTACTGATGCCTCGACACCACCAGGGCTCAATGATTACATAACTATCAAACCACTTTTATCTATTATACAGGCATCACATTATCCATCACTGAACATCAAAAAGGCTTCGCCAACTGTAGGTTTGTGAGCCTAATGGACAGATGTCATAATAAAACCTTTTGCATTAGTTATTGGAAAAAAATTTTTGTATAAATCTTTTGTATTAGTTATAGGATGACTGTTTTTGCTTAATAGAGATGTTGCCACGCATAGCTAAAACAGTCAGTTGTATTCTTTAAGGGGCTAAAAGTTTTTAAATGTGTGTCCATATACATTCAAATATTGTTAGATTTTTAATATTTTTAACATTTTGTACGTTTTACATCTTTGATGAGTAATGAGCATGTTTGACAAGTATTTTGAATCGAACATATGTAGTTGAATGTATGAATGATTTACCTTATGTATGGAATTGTTGGGGGCACTTGTCACTTTAAATTCATTTAGTATTGGCGCCAATTACTGTATTTAAACTACAACAGTTTCATTTTAGAGATGTTCTGATGAATCCCGTATTTATGCGGGTGAAAGCGCTTAACTTATTTTATTAAATTGGAGATTTCAACGTTAACTGAGTGGTTGGTGTACATTTATACAGTTGCAGTATAGCCCAGCTGCTAGTGGTTTGTTCTTTGTCGGTGCATTATCGGCGTCTCAAGAGTCCGTGGATTCAGCATTCCTAAACTTTTGGGTTTGTTGTTTACAGTTATACGGAACACCTTTTGGTTCTGGAGAATTAGGAGAGGAATCGGACTCAGATGTCCTATTCGTCCCAGATCCATTTGCCTAACCAGGTAGCCTCAGAAAATGAGGATCTCCTTTCCCCTGACACCCCTGCTCCTGCATCTGTACCTGCTGCTCTGGAAGCTGTATTTGATCTCTTTCCATCCATTTCCACTGCACCAGACTGTCAGCCACCAGCATCTAAAAGGCCTAAGAGTGTTGAAATGTCTGTACAAAAACCCTGTGTTGAACCCTTCTTAGTTTTCCATGTTTGCGGACAAGCCCTCTAAGTTACTACCTGCTGCCAATGCTCTTTCTTTTGATAAAGACAGCAGAGCAATGCACAGACTGGGAAACAAAGTTTGTACTTCTTCCACTGTGGCCTTTAGAGCTGTGAATTATCAGACTCAAATAAGTATTTATTTTCAATTCTGGGCAATTTAAGTAAAACATTGTCCTCCCCAAAGGAACGGCTTCACAGGTAGCCATATACAGAGCATTAAATGCAACTGTTGTGCAGTGGAAGCTTCCTGCAGGGTAGCTGCTACAGGTTCTGTGATCAGGAGTTATGCATGACTATGTTCTCAGCCCCTCCCAGGGGATATTAAAGCAAAACTCCTTGCGTCTCCCTTAAACATGGACCTTTTGCTCATACTGGATGCTGCCAGTCTTTTCAAACAGTTGCAAGAACAAGGTCAAATTATGAAGGACTGCAGACAGGTCTTCATTACTTCTGTGCCAAGATACCAAAGGAATTACCTACAAAACTCAGTTCCCTTATTCACAGGGAATCTAGGCCTTCTGATAGCACCAAGAAAATGCCTAGGAAAATATTCCAGGGCAAACTGGAGAGGGACTATAGGTCTAGGAGGCCACCTTATCCAGAAAAGTCTACTAGACTACCATTTCTCCCCCCTCTCTACTCCTCAGTCTATCCCTCCCCAATCCAAAAGGCTCACATCAGCCCTAAAAAACTGTACTCATCACGTCACACAAATTGGTCCTTTCATTTAATCAAACTGGGTGCAGACTGACCTGGAAAGAAGTTCCCCCTTTCATTGGCATCCCTCCTCCTACTACACAAAATTAGGCACAGTTCTTCTATCCCATCATTCAAACTTTTCCTATGCAAGGCACAATACCACAGCATATGGGAAAAGGGTTCTTTTCCAGACTATTCCTTGCCCCAAGAAAGAGAGACTGGAGATCGATTCTGGATCTTTCCACCCTCAGCACTTTTGTTCGTCCCATCTCACAAGATGCTGTCCCTGTAAACTTTGCTTCCTTCCCCTCCATTCTCTGGAGCTGTCCTGGTGTCTCTGGACCTAAGGGATGCCCATCTTCACACCCTGCAAACTTTGCTTCCTTCCATGCATTCTCTGGAGCCGTCTTGGTGTCTCTGGACCTAAGGGATGCCCATATTCACACCCTGCAAACTTTGCTTCCTTCCATGCATTCTCTGGAGCCGTCTTGGTGTCTCTGGACCTAAGGGATGCCCATCTTCACATCATTATTCACCTGACTTGCAGGACATTTTTGAGATTTTCTGCTACATCATCACACTTCCAGTTCTTTGCTTTGCCTTTTGGACTCTTTACAGCCCCTAGAGTCTTCACAAATTGCCTCGGTCAAGTCATTGCTTACTGCCGAACTCATGGAATCCAGAAATTCCCTTACTTGGATGACCTGTTAATGCAGACATTTTCTTAGCAGATGCTCTTGAGTCATCTCAGCTTCACCCTAGCCTTTCTTCAGGGCCTGGATTTCATAATTAACTTAAAAAACCAACTGTATGACTATAACCCTGTTTTCAAGGGATGCATACCAGACACCAAACTAATGTAGGCTTTCCTTCCTCCAAGAATAGTGCTAAGCCTAACTACTTTCTTCCTTTCTGTTCAGTCCTGTACTGCAAGGGAGTTCTTGAGAGCACTGGGATTCATGGAAACAACCAATCCTATGGTCCCCTTTGCCAGACTGCATATGTGGAAGATCTAATGGAACCTGAAATCCAACTGGTCTCAACATTTGTATCCCCATGGACACACAGGTTTCTCTCTTGCCCTGCCTGAAGAAGGAATTACTTTGGTGGATATCACAGATAAAGTTCAACCCAAATATTCCTTCCAAACTGCAGTCACCACAACTGAGGCATCAGATAATGCATGGGGAGCATGGATTGGCAACCTGAGAGTTCAGGAAAAATGGCCTACAAGCCGAAGATCAGAACACATCAATCTGAAGAAGATGAGGGTACTAATAAAGCCCTTACAGATTTTCTCCCACTCTTAGAAACCAGGTCTGTTAAGAGTGTTAACGTACAAAACAAACGGTCATGTGGTGCATAAACAGGCAGGGGGCACTAGGTCTTATCAACTGCGCAGATTGGCTGTTCTGGCATGGGATCAGGCCACAAAAAGCAAACCTATCTGCAAGCAGTTTACATGCCTTCACAGGACATTGTACTGGTAGACTTTCTCAGCAGATCATTGGAAAATCCCCACAAATTGATGCTGAGCAGGGAGATCTTCCTAGACATTGTCCACAAATTTTGAGGGTACCACAAATGGATCTCTTTGCCTCCATTGACAACAACAACTTCTGCTCTTTTGCACCAAGACTTGCAGTCCTCAAGCTTGAAAGATGTGCACAGTGCCCTTTCCTTGTTAATGTAGGTTCTTGTTTGCTTTGCTTCCAATTCCTCTTCTCCCCAAGGTCTTATTAATGATCCAGAGTTAATTCCCAAAGATCTTACTAGATGTTCATCGTGTTACACTGCTGCAGTCATCACACTTGAATTATCCTGCCGTCAGGCGGTCCCGCAGTCGGCCAGAATTCCGAAGTCTTTGTCTGGCATCGGTTGCTGTCGCTTCTTCCCTAACGTCAGTGCGCCAGGGGTATATAAGATGCATCCGACGCCATTTTCTTCAGTCTTCCGCGCAGTGCCCGAAGCAGAAGCAGTTCGCAAGTGCCATTCGGCCGACTCCTGAGATTTTCAAATCTAATTTCAGACCGAAGTCTTCATAAAGCTAAGTACCCCGTTGGGGAACCTTTTCTTGCCTCAGTCCGATGTCAGAAAAAGTTAACAGTTGCATTTCTTGTGGGAAGCAAATACCTCATAAGAACTTTCATTCTTATTGTATTCCTTGTCTAGGCCCAGACCACAACGTCACAGGTTGTCGGTTTTGTGCTAGGTTTAGTAAACAAACTGTTAAACGTCTTGTTTGATTTTGCCCGACATTATTTTGGTAGGAAATTTAATTATACCATGCCGTCGGAGCAACCGACGACCGGAATGCATAAAAAACACAAAGATAAGGATAGGCAGCCGAGATCCAAACCGGACTCCAAGGCCTCTGCTAGGCCAGTCGCCGGTTCTCCGGTTTTCAGTGAGGTGCCTACGCAGCCCCTGACGACCGCTGATTTAGAACCCCAGGCGATTCTCAAGCGGAGATTGCTAGGCTTCCACAACCTTTACCTTTAGGCCCTTCCAACTCCATGCCTGAAGGAGATTCTGTTGCACTTGAAATGCCTTCAGTTGCAGAAGGTATCTTCAGACCAACTACACTCACTATTAAATCCTATGCAAAACTGAAAACTCCTTTAAAAACAAAGAAGACTGTACAGCAGTCTCCAGTACAAGGCCCCATGCCTAAGAAACAGATGCTTAAGATGGCTGAAGACTTAATTACCCTAATCGGGTTCCCATCCCCCTCCTGATAAAAGGCCAAGGCAGGAGGAGGACTAAGCTTCCTCTGACCAGGTTTCAGTTTCCTCAGACTCTTCTGAGGAACAGGAATATTCCTTTCCCCCTTATGAAGATTCTGATGCTGAAGAGTCTATCCCTTCTGCATCTCCCCCAGAAGACTACTCTTTTGGGGAAACCTTACATACTATGAGGGAACATTCCCACTGGGAAGGCCAGGATTACTCTGATTCTAAGAAAAGGCTCTGAGAGTTCTTTTACTACCCCAGAACAGACCACTTGCTATTCCACCTGTGTTAGACATTGTGGATGATGATTACTCAGAATCTAGCCTTAACCCAGATTCACTACCTCCTGCACCAGCCAAGCCAGACAGATACTACAGAGTCCCTGACTCACACAAATTCCTGTATAAAAGTCCTGTTGCTGACCCAGAAACCATTTCCCAGGGTCCCAAAGGCGTTAAGGCCTCTATTGCTAAAAATCCTGTGCCCTCTGAAAAGGGATTCTAGAGCACTAGACAGATGGGGAAAGAAATTATATACCTCAGCTACTCTAGCTATGAGGGCCTTAAATTGTCAGTTTCACATGCTGAAATATCAACAGTATCTGATGTCTCAATTAAAACAAAAAATGCTTGCACATACAGAACAGCCAGATTACAAGGAAATGCAAGATTTGTTGCATTCAGCTGAACAAGTGGAAAAACATACTTTGCAATGTGGATTTGATTCATTGGAAGCTTCTTGTAGAGCAGCAGTGACAGGGTCTGTCTTACGTAGGCATGCTTGGTTAAAAGAACAAACTTTACCTGATCATGTTAAAGCAAAGTTATTGGATGCATCTTTACAGCAGGATGTTTTATTTGGTGTAAAAGCAGAAGAAGTTTTAAAGAAAATGGAGGATAAGGCAAAATCTATGCAGATGGTCAAGGATTTTTTACAGGTTCAACCCCCTTGTTTCAGCAGAAATTGGCCAACTAAAAACTGGTCCTTGCCAGCTTCTGCCAGACCACAGAGGGGCAGATACAGATGCTCAAGGGGCACAGGCCAGCCACAAGGCTCTTACCAGCCTCGACAATGGGGTGCCACAACCCAAAAAGGAGGAGAAGACAGGTCTCAAACTACCAGAAGACAAACACAATGACTTACCCCTCAGACTACCAAGCAAAACCCTCTTGGCAGCTCCCTTGGGGGGAAAACTAGCACTTTTTGCAGACAATTGGCACATCATCACAAAAGACAAATGGGTCCTAAATATTGTATCTCAAGGATACAGATTCCACTTTCACACTTTATCAAGGATAAAAGGAATGCCAAACCTGCCACCAAATCAATGGGCAGAGGCTCAAAAGCGAATTTCAGCTCTCATGGACATGAGAACCATTCAACAGGTTCCTACACAGGATCAAGGACAAGGATTTTACTCAAGACTGTTTCTAGTTCCCTGAAAGGACAAAGCCTGGAGACCCATTCTGGACCTCTCAGTTCTAAACACATACCTGGAAGTACCCAAATTCAAGATGCTAACACTACAGCAACTTCTCCTCATGCTGCGCAAGAAGGCTTGGCTAGTAACATTGGACCTCAAGGAGGCATACCTGCATGTCCCTATTATACAAAATTGCAGAAGATACCTCCGATTTATTGCAGGTTCAACCCATTACCAATTTTCTGCACTGCCCTTTGGCTTATCTACTGCGCCCAGGGTCTTCACAAAATGCCTGGCACCAGTAATTGCATACTGCAGACAAAGAGGGATTCAAATATATCCATACCTGGACGGCTGCCTTATTCAAGCAGAAAGCAAGGACATTCTATTAAAGAATCTGGCGTTCGTCAAAAACCTACTAAGTTGTCTAGGGTACACAGTAAAAGCAAAGAAGTCCAAACTAGTGCCCTCACAAGACATAATATTTCTGGGTGCCAGCTTGAATACAACGGCCCAGATGGCTCATCTCACGCCAGACAAGCAAGGACAACTGACTCAATACTTAAAAATGATGGCAGCAAAGACCCAACTCCCTGCAAGAAAAATTCTGCAGGCCTTGGGATTCATGGCATCTTAATAGAAAAACACAGGTTCAGCAAACAAGGCACCTAATAGTAAATACTTTAATAAAAGTATATAGGTTCTTATAACAGACCGGTTTCGGGTGATTTAGTACAGAGCCTTCATTAGTGTAAAAGATACATGCAGAAAAGAACCATTTTATATATAATTGAATAGAACATGTGATTAATTACAAATGTTCATTTAGACCTGGCTTAAAGAGACCACCAAGCTTAATAATCCATTTTTTCTCCATGGAATTTAATAAATCATGCCAACCTAATTTATTGTTTCTGGGTCTCTTTATTTTATCTATAATGGTGAAACTAAAGCCATCATTACTTTGTATTAATGAATGTTTGTAAAGAGCATTGTTTTCTCTTTTGTTTTTATATCACTAAGATGTTCAGATATTCTGAATTTTAAGGGTCTAGAAGTTTGACCAACATAAAATGCAGGACAATTGCACTTGGCCAGATAAATTACCCAGTCCGAAGAACAATTAGCAAAAAATTTTATATCATATACTGCAGAAGTGTTCTGACTACTAAAGTTTTTAGTTTTGAGTAGCTTAGCACAATGTGTGCAATGTCCACATGGAAAACAGCCTATTAAAGGTTCACCTGATAATGTAGTTTGTGTGATATGAGTACTTTTGGCTTTGGAATGTTTGAAATGGTTGAAGAAACCAGATAAATTTCTACCTTTATGTAAAGAGACTAAACATCTGTCACCTATTATTTCACTAAGTTTTGGGTCGCATGTTAATAAGTTCCAATTTTGATGGACAGTATTGATTAATACATTGGTGTTGCATCCGTAGGTGGTTATGAGTCTAGGTGGATTGGAATTAGATTGAGTATTATTTTTGTAACGAAGGAGATCATCCCTTTTCATATTGTCCACTGTATGTTTAGTGTGCAGTAATTGACCCAAATTGTAACCCCGGTCATGAAATCTAAGAACTAGATCGTCCCTAAATCGTGTATAGGTGTGTTTATCAGAACAAATGCGCTTGATGCTCATGAACTGTGATTTAGGGATATTTTTGCAAATATGGGGAGGATGAAAGCTGGAGGCATGGAGGAGTGAATTATTCTCAGGGAATTTGTAATGAATTTCTGTAGTCAACGTATGGTCAGATGCGCGTCAAACCAAAACATCCAAAAAATCATTTTATTTTTATCATAGTTGACAGAGAATTCGATTCCCCATTTATTTTCATTCAAATATGTGGTAAATTCAAAACAATATGTAGAATCCGCCCTCCATACCAACCAGCAGTCATCTAGATATCTTCGCCAGATGTCCATTTCTTCAATATAGATATTATGTGAAGCATCATAAATGACTTGTTCTTCAAAATATGCCATGAACAAATCTGCGTATCTAGGGGGGAAGGAGGCCCCCATTGCTGTCCCCTTGGTTTGCAAATAACAATTGCCTTTAAAAAAGAACACATTTTTGGTCAATACATGTTCAGTCAAACACAACAAAAGAGTGTTAAAGCCAGGTTTATATAATTCGGTCTTATTGAGCCAATATTCTAAAGCCTCCAATCCAGCCCAGTGGGGAATGTTGGTATATAGTGATGTAACATCCATAGTACAAAGTAACCAATCTGGTTCTAATTGTGTATTGGAAATGATTTGGAGAAATTCCGTGGTGTCTCTAATCCTTGCTCTGACACATTTTAAAAGCCACTGTAAGTATTTGGTTAAGAAGAGAGATAAAGGTTCATTTAATTAATTCCTACCAGAAACAATAGGTCTACCAGGGGGATTCTGGAGGTTTTTATGTATTTTGGGTAGGAAATATATGTATTCTGGGCAAGGGTTAGATATAGTCAGTTGGGAATGGATGTTTTTTGCAATGATACCTTCTTCAACAGCTAATGTAAGAAAAGAATCCATCTGTTCTTTGAAAACAGGTGTTGGATCAGTAGTTAATTGGGTGTAGTATCGAATGTTAGACAGTTGTCTGAAGGCTTCGTTGTCCTATTGAGACAAATGCTGAACTACTATCGAACCCCCTTTATCAGCAGCAATGATAACCAAGTCATGATTATTCGCAAGTTTAGTAATATTATCCATGCATGTTTTGGATATATTGTTGGGTAAGGGGGTTAATGACCTGTATTGGAAATTAAGATCTTTGATGATTGCATGTTGAAACATGGAAACATGTTGATTCATGGGAGGCATGAAAGAGGATTTGTGATATTTAAATTCATCAGAGATCTTTGATGACTGTTGTTCCTGAAAAAATAATTTAAGGTTTAGAATCCTGCAAAATGCAATGATGTCATTAACAAAACTTTCTTCTGAAACGAAGAAACCAGGAATAAATTATAACCCTTTATTAAGAATTTCAATTTCGGAGGATGTGAGGACATGAGATGAAATGTTTGTTATATTCATATTGGTTCTTTGGTCACAAACATCTGAAGTAGACTTTCCATATTGTCTACAGCTTTTATGTCCCCCCCCCCCTCCTCCTATGTATAAACCCGAGGTGGTGAGGGAATTCCTTCTTTTCAATGCTGGTGAGCCTGTGGCACCTGCAGAATCAGTTTCTAAGCCTGAAGAAGAGTCATCAGCTGATGTGTCGGTATTGTGTGGTGCACCCTTTTTTAAGATGAATTTAGTGCATTTTCTTTTGGAAGTAGTCCGATTTTGTGAACTAAATCGAACATGTTTAGTTTTGTTTTCAAAATTAAAGGGATCCCCCCTAGTATAATCATCTAAGTCTCTTTGAAACTTTTTCCTTTTCCTTTCTTTTAACTGAGTTTCTAATATTAGCAATTCTTTGCTTAAATTTTTGATGCTATTGGTGTATGAAATCTGTCCCTCAAATCGTTTGGCTTTATCACTAAGTGAAGTAATGAATGCTATTTCTTGTTTAATAATTCTATTGTGATGGTTGGCCAAAATTTCAACAAATTTCAGAGATGTTTCCTGTTGTACCTCCCCCCATTGTTTGAGTAACAGATCATCAGGGTTATTAACCAGCGGTTGTGTGCGTATTCTTAAACCCCGTGGAGTAATTATTTTTGTCAAATAGGCACGGAAAAGCTTGTAATGCCAAACATTATTACGCAAGGATCTCATATGTTTATTTAAATTCGAGAAAATATTCTCGCAACTGTCATTATTGAGTGCAGCACCAGAATCCTTCAAACATTCACCATGTGGTCCTAATCTAAATACTGATAGATCATCTCTGTCAGCAGATAAACCTGTGAGTAAGTGATCCAAATCCATAATGATGGTGGAGGTGATGTTGTTATAAAAAAAATCACAGTATGTATAAAAAGTGACAAAATGCAAAAACAAAGTTGTCACATATATTTGAAATCAGACTTGTTAGACCCTGGCCGGTTCAAAAATGGAACAATAAGCAATATGCCTGTAATAAAAAATAGGAGATTGTCCATAGGAGATTGTCCACCAAAACCTATGTGGACTGACCTAGGTGGATTTGCCGGTCCTTATTTGAACCAATAAGCCACGGGTCAATATTAAAACTGAGTCAAAAACATAATCATACTTACATCACAAGGTAATAATAAGAATAATGGAGCTAGTGCTGCACAAACCAACCACAGACAGAAACGGCCAAAATTATTGGAACAAAAATCGTTTGGCATACATAAGCCTATCAGTGGGCCTAGACCAATGAATATAGATCATGTAAAAATGTATATAAGAAAATATAAAACAAATGTAAAGACTATTGAATGAATGGTCTAGTAAAGAATTGCCCAATCTAATCTGGTTAAGATGGTCCGAAACAGAGGACACAGGTTCATATACCAAAAGCATAAAAATATCAAAATGTGATATGGTATGAAATGTCAATACCAACAATAATAATATGTTAATTGCAAATGGTAAGGACTGCAAACTCGATGCCTATGAAAGGCAGTGCTTGTGAATATAACTTGAGAATTAGATGATGGTGGTAGATCCAAGGAATACAATGTCAAAAAAAAACAATGTATGATCCTATGTGTCACCAGTATCTGGAAAAAATACAGATGTAAAAATATATAGATGTGAAAAAATATATGGGGTCCTTATATCTATAAAGTACCTCCTGTAAATAACATATTCACAATATATATCCAAAATGTACACATGCATGAATATCTGTTGGTAATCTAAAAAACCATAATTGGTTGTGTTAATGAACATACTGTGTTCAAACACTAAACCCAGCAACATATAAAAAATAGAACAATGTTGTCCCAATTACATAAGAATCAAAGAAGGTCCCAGATATTCTGGAGTTGCCAAAATTATTTCAGTAAGTAAATACAAACATTCCTAATTATTTTAAGCCAAAATTGAACTCAATAAACCAGCCACAATCACCATGATTGAAGATAATACCCACAAAGATGAAAGACAATTCCGGCGTAAATACTCAAATGGCGTAACCAAAAGTAAATATCACCGTTATTTAGCGACAACAATCTTCCTGAGTTTCCAAAAAGTGGCCAAAAAAGGATGAGTACCAAGCTAATATAGTATGTTAATTAAATCAAAAAGTACAAATGAATGATCCGTTCATTTTACCCGAACAAGGGCTTGCTGTAATGATGGCCCGAAGTTAGACACACAGCTACCACATCAAAAAGAACATTGGTAATATAATTAACATAATAAGTTATGTCCATGAACAAAACTATGTTCGAACACACAACCCAGGAACATATGAAATAAAAGTAGAACAATGTCGTCCCAAATGTACAGAAATTAAATAAAGTCCCAGGTATTCTGATGTTGCTAAAATTATTTCAGTTGGTTGATACAAACATTCCTACTTGTTTGAAGCCAAGATTGAACTCCATAATCCAGCCACAATGATGAAAAAATAATGCACACGAGGTGAAAGACAGTTCCAGCTTAAATGTTCAAGTAGCATAACCAAAAATAAATGTCACCATTGGTTAGCGACAACCACCTTCATTAGTTCAAAAAATGGCCAAAAATGAGTCCCAAACTGTATAGTATGTGGAATGACTCAAAAAGTACAATTAAATGGTCCGTGTAGTTTGCCCGAACAAAGGCTTGCTGTAATGGCGGCCCAAAGTTGACCATATGCCAACCACATGAAAAAGAACAGTGTACGCGTTATAAATTCAAAGTGAATGCCACCAAGACATATGAAGCCTAAAGAAAGTAAACACAATAGCCCCGCATAATCAAATATGCCCTGGTGTATTGAATAACTTAAAATACATACATGAATCGACCGAGTAAGTTACACTGACAAATGCTTAGCTGTAATGGCTGAAATGGAACAGGACGCCAAACCCTAAAAATCCAAAATAAACACACATAATGCCAAGTTAGTTCCAGCAATCCAGTTGGAAAAGTAAAAAGTAGGTACACATGATGACCCAAATGTCCAAAATAGCATTAACCAGTCACTGGTGAAAAAACGAAAATGCGTTGTTACAAAATGGAGGCTTGAAAACCAAAATTAACTGCACTAATTGCTAATATTAGAAACTCAGTTAAAAGAAAGGAAAAGGAAAAAGTTTCAAAGAGACTTAGATGATTATACTAGGGGGGATCCCTTTAATTTTGAAAACAAAACTAAACATGTTCGATTTAGTGCACAAAATCGGACTACTTCCAAAAGACAACGCACTAAATCCATCTTAAAAGGTGCACCTCATAATACCGACAGATCAGCTGATGACTCTTCTTCAGGCTTAGAAACTGATTCTGCAGGCGCATTGAAAAGAAGGAATTCCCTCACCACCTCAGGTTTATACATAGGAGGAGGGGTAGCAAACATAAAAGCTGTAGACAATATGGAAAGTCTACTTCAGATGTTTGTGACCAAAGAACCAATGTGAATATAACAAACATTTCATCTCATGTCCTCACATCCTCGAAATTGAAATCCTTAATAAAGGGTTATCATTTATTCCTGGTTTCTTTATTTCAGAAGAAAGTTTTGTTAATGGCATCATTGCATTTTGCAGGATTCTAAACCTTAAATTATTTTTTCAGGAACAACAGTCATCAAAGATCTCTGATGAATTTAAATATCACATATCCTCTTTCATGCCTCCCATGAATCAACATGTTTCCATGTTTCAACATGCAATCATCAAATATCTTAATTTCCAATACAGGTCATTAACCCCCTTACCCAACAATATACCCACAACACGCATGGATAATATTACTAAACTTGCTAATAATCATGAGTTGGTTATCATTGCTGCTGACAAAGGGGGTTCGATAGTAGTTTCAGGATTTGTCTCAATATGACAACGAAGCCTTCAGACAACTGTCTAACATTCGATACTACACCCAATTAACTATTGATCCAACACCTGTTTTCAAAGAACAGATTGATTCTTTTCTTACATTAGCTGTTGAAGAAGATATCATTACAAAAAACATCCAGTCCCAACTCACTATATCTAACCCTTGCCCACAATACATATATTTCCTACCCAAAATACATAAAAACCTCCAGAATCCCCCTGGTAGACCTATTGTTTCTGGTAGGAATTCATTAACTGAACCTTTATCTCTCTTCTTAACCAAATACTTACAGTGGCTTTTAAAATGTGTCAGAGCAAGGATTAGAGACACCACGAAATTTCTCCAAATCATTTCCGATACACAATTAGAACCAGATTGGTTACCTTGCACTATCGATATTACATCACTATATACCAACATTCCCCACTGGGCTGGATTGGAGGCTTTAGAATATTGGCTCAGTAAGACCGAATTGCATAAACCCAGCTTTAACACTCTTTTGTTGTGTTTGACTGAACATGTATTGACCAAAAATGTGTTCTTTTTTAAAGGCAATTGTTATTTGCAAACCAAGGGGACAGCAATGGGGCCTCCTTCGCCCCTATATCATGATTTGTTCATGGCATATTTTGAAGAACATGTCATTTATGATACTTCACATAATTTCTATATTGAAGAAATGGACATCTGGCGTAGATATCTAGATGATTGCTGGTTGGTATGGAGGCGGATTCTACATATCTTTTGGAATTTACCACATATTTGAATGAAAATAAATGGGGAATCGAATTCTCTGTCAACTATGATAAAAATAAAATTATTTTTTTGGATGTTTTGGTTTGCCGCGCATCCGACCATACGTTGACTACAGAAATTCATTGCAAATTCCCTGAGAATAATTCATTCCTCCATGCCTCCAGCTTTCACCCTCCCCATATTTGCAAAAACATCACAGTTCATGCGCATCAAGCGCATTTGTTCCGATAAACACACCTATACAAGATTTAGGGACGATCTAGATCGTGGATTTCATGACCGGGGTTAGAATTTAGGTCAGTTACTACACACTAAACATACAGTGGACAATATGAAAAGGGATGATCTCCTTCATTACAAAAATAATACTCAATCTAATTCCAATCCACCTAGGCTCATAACCACCTATGGACGCAACACCAATGTATTAATCAATACTGTCCAGTAAAATTGGAACTTATTAACATGCGACCCAAAACTTAGTGAAATAATAGGCGACAGATGTTTATTCTCTTTTCGTAAAGGCAGAAATTTATCTGGTTTCTTCAACCATTTCAAACATTCCAAGCCAGAAGTACTCTATCACGCACACTACATTATCAGGCGAACCTTTAATAGGCTGTTTTCCATGTGGACATTGCACACATTGTGCTAAGCTACTCAAAACTAAAACTTCAGTAGTCAGAACACTTCTGCAGTATATGATATAAAATTTTTTGCTAATTGTTCTTCAGACTGGGTAATTTATCTGGCAAAGTGCAATTGTCCTGCATTTTATGTTGGTCAAACTTCTAGACCCTTAAAATTCAGAATATTTGAACATCTTAGTGATATAAAAACAAAAGAAAACAATGCTCTTTACAAACATTCATTAATACACAGTAATGCTTGTTTTAGTTCCAAAACTTTTTTTTTAGGGAACCAAGACAATTCAGTAAATACTCAAATGGCGTAACCAAAAGTAAATATCACCGTTATTTAGCGACAACAATCTTCCTGAGTTTCCAAAAAGTGGCCAAAAAAGGATGAGTACCAAGCTAATATAGTATGTTAATTAAATCAAAAAGTACAAATGAATGATCCGTTCATTTTACCCGAACAAGGGCTTGCTGTAATGATGGCCCGAAGTTAGACACACAGCTACCACATCAAAAAGAACATTGGTAATATAATTAACATAATAAGTTATGTCCATGAACAAAACTATGTTCGAACACACAACCCAGGAACATATGAAATAAAAGTAGAACAATGTCGTCCCAAATGTACAGAAATTAAATAAAGTCCCAGGTATTCTGATGTTGCTAAAATTATTTCAGTTGGTTGATACAAACATTCCTACTTGTTTGAAGCCAAGATTGAACTCCATAATCCAGCCACAATGATGAAAAAATAATGCACACGAGGTGAAAGACAGTTCCAGCTTAAATGTTCAAGTAGCATAACCAAAAATAAATGTCACCATTGGTTAGCGACAACCACCTTCATTAGTTCAAAAAATGGCCAAAAAATGAGTCCCAAACTGTATAGTATGTGGAATGACTCAAAAAGTACAATTAAATGGTCCGTGTAGTTTGCCCGAACAAAGGCTTGCTGTAATGGCGGCCCAAAGTTGACCATATGCCAACCACATGAAAAAGAACAGTGTACGCGTTATAAATTCAAAGTGAATGCCACCAAGACATATGAAGCCTAAAGAAAGTAAACACAATAGCCCCGCATAATCAAATATGCCCTGGTGTATTGAATAACTTAAAATACATACATGAATCGACCGAGTAAGTTACACTGACAAATGCTTAGCTGTAATGGCGGCTGAAATGGAACAGGACGCCAAACCCTAAAAAATCCAAAATAAACACACATAATGCCAAGTTAGTTCCAGCAATCCAGTTGGAAAAGTAAAAAGTAGGTACACATGATGACCCAAATGTCCAAAATAGCATTAACCAGTCACTGGTGAAAAAACGAAAATGCGTTGTTACAAAATGGAGGCTTGAAAACCAAAATTAACTGCACTAATTGCTAATATTAGAAACTCAGTTAAAAGAAAGGAAAAGGAAAAAGTTTCAAAGAGACTTAGATGATTATACTAGGGGGGATCCCTTTAATTTTGAAAACAAAACTAAACATGTTCGATTTAGTGCACAAAATCGGACTACTTCCAAAAGACAACGCACTAAATCCATCTTAAAAAAGGGTGCACCTCATAATACCGACAGATCAGCTGATGACTCTTCTTCAGGCTTAGAAACTGATTCTGCAGGCGCATTGAAAAGAAGGAATTCCCTCACCACCTCAGGTTTATACATAGGAGGAGGGGGGTAGCAAACATAAAAGCTGTAGACAATATGGAAAGTCTACTTCAGATGTTTGTGACCAAAGAACCAATGTGAATATAACAAACATTTCATCTCATGTCCTCACATCCTCCGAAATTGAAATCCTTAATAAAGGGTTATCATTTATTCCTGGTTTCTTTATTTCAGAAGAAAGTTTTGTTAATGGCATCATTGCATTTTGCAGGATTCTAAACCTTAAATTATTTTTTCAGGAACAACAGTCATCAAAGATCTCTGATGAATTTAAATATCACATATCCTCTTTCATGCCTCCCATGAATCAACATGTTTCCATGTTTCAACATGCAATCATCAAATATCTTAATTTCCAATACAGGTCATTAACCCCCTTACCCAACAATATACCCACAACACGCATGGATAATATTACTAAACTTGCTAATAATCATGAGTTGGTTATCATTGCTGCTGACAAAGGGGGTTCGATAGTAGTTTCAGGATTTGTCTCAATATGACAACGAAGCCTTCAGACAACTGTCTAACATTCGATACTACACCCAATTAACTATTGATCCAACACCTGTTTTCAAAGAACAGATTGATTCTTTTCTTACATTAGCTGTTGAAGAAGATATCATTACAAAAAACATCCAGTCCCAACTCACTATATCTAACCCTTGCCCACAATACATATATTTCCTACCCAAAATACATAAAAACCTCCAGAATCCCCCTGGTAGACCTATTGTTTCTGGTAGGAATTCATTAACTGAACCTTTATCTCTCTTCTTAACCAAATACTTACAGTGGCTTTTAAAATGTGTCAGAGCAAGGATTAGAGACACCACGGAATTTCTCCATATCATTTCCGATACACAATTAGAACCAGATTGGTTACCTTGCACTATCGATATTACATCACTATATACCAACATTCCCCACTGGGCTGGATTGGAGGCTTTAGAATATTGGCTCAGTAAGACCGAATTGCATAAACCCAGCTTTAACACTCTTTTGTTGTGTTTGACTGAACATGTATTGACCAAAAATGTGTTCTTTTTTAAAGGCAATTGTTATTTGCAAACCAAGGGGACAGCAATGGGGGCCTCCTTCGCCCCTATATACGCAGATTTGTTCATGGCATATTTTGAAGAACATGTCATTTATGATACTTCACATAATTTCTATATTGAAGAAATGGACATCTGGCGTAGATATCTAGATGATTGCTGGTTGGTATGGAGGGCGGATTCTACATATCTTTTGGAATTTACCACATATTTGAATGAAAATAAATGGGGAATCGAATTCTCTGTCAACTATGATAAAAATAAAATTATTTTTTTGGATGTTTTGGTTTGCCGCGCATCCGACCATACGTTGACTACAGAAATTCATTGCAAATTCCCTGAGAATAATTCATTCCTCCATGCCTCCAGCTTTCACCCTCCCCATATTTGCAAAAACATCACAGTTCATGCGCATCAAGCGCATTTGTTCCGATAAACACACCTATACAAGATTTAGGGACGATCTAGATCGTGGATTTCATGACCGGGGTTAGAATTTAGGTCAGTTACTACACACTAAACATACAGTGGACAATATGAAAAGGGATGATCTCCTTCATTACAAAAATAATACTCAATCTAATTCCAATCCACCTAGGCTCATAACCACCTATGGACGCAACACCAATGTATTAATCAATACTGTCCAGTAAAATTGGAACTTATTAACATGCGACCCAAAACTTAGTGAAATAATAGGCGACAGATGTTTATTCTCTTTTCGTAAAGGCAGAAATTTATCTGGTTTCTTCAACCATTTCAAACATTCCGAAGCCAGAAGTACTCCTATCACGCACACTACATTATCAGGCGAACCTTTAATAGGCTGTTTTCCATGTGGACATTGCACACATTGTGCTAAGCTACTCAAAACTAAAAACTTTAGTAGTCAGAACACTTCTGCAGTATATGATATAAAATTTTTTGCTAATTGTTCTTCAGACTGGGTAATTTATCTGGCCAAGTGCAATTGTCCTGCATTTTATGTTGGTCAAACTTCTAGACCCTTAAAATTCAGAATATTTGAACATCTTAGTGATATAAAAAACAAAAGAGAAAACAATGCTCTTTACAAACATTCATTAATACACAGTAATGCTTGTTTTAGTTTCACCATTATAGATAATTAGGTTGGCATGATTTATTAAATTCCATGGAGAAAAATGGATTATTAAGCTTGGTGGTCTCTTTAAGCCAGGTCTAAATAAACACTTGTAATTAATCACGTTCTATTCAATTATATATAACATGGTTCTTTTCTGCATGCATCTTTTACACTGATGAAGACTCTGTACTAAATCAGCCGAAATCGGTCTAAGAACCTATATACTTTTATTAAAGTATTTACTATTAGGTGCCTTGTTTGCTGTTCCTGGTTTTTTTCTGTTTGGATTTGGGTTTTGTGGGACCCTGCAGCTGCCGTACTCGCAGGGGTTACTACACTTCTGGATTCATGGCATCTTGCATACTACTAATACCATTTGCAAAACTGCATATGAGGAAATTACAGTGGTATCTGAAAAGCGTATGGAGTCAACACAGCCACAGCTTGGAAACAATAATTCCACTCATTCCCTGCCTTCAACAGGAGTTACTATGGTGGGCTCAAGCATGTCACCTAAACAAGGGTCAGCCTTTTACCTTACCCACAGCCAGGCAAACTATAAGAACAGATGCATCGGATTATGCCTGGGGAGCACACATGGCAGGACAGTGTATTCAGGGCAAATGGTCTGCAAACCAAAGGCATCTACATATCAATCAAAAAGAGATGCTAGCTGTACAAAATGCCCTAACAGCTTTCAAGGACCTCCTACATCGAGGACAACTCCTAATAAAGATGGACAACACCACAGTGATGTGGTACATAAACAAGCAAGGGGGCACACACTCCTACCCCCCATGCAGACAAGCAATGACCTTGTGGAACACAGCACTGACCCACCAAGTTCAACTACAAGCACAATTCCTGCCAGGAAAGAAAAACACAGTGGCAGACGATCTAAGCAGAACATCATAGATCATCACGAGTGGAAACTAGATCCACAAGTATTCGCAATGATAACTCAAAAATGGGGGAGCCCAGACATAGATCTGTTTGCTTCCCCCCAAAACTACCAACTACGGAAATTCTGCACAAGGGCATACCACACACTAGCTTGGAAAGTGGACGCCCTCTCATTCAGTTGGAAAACATTGACAGTGTATGCCTTTCCTCCACTGCCTCTTCTGGCAAAGGTGCTGCTGAAAGCCAGATTAGAGAAGCCACAAATGATACTCATTGCTCCAGACTGGCCACGCCAACACTGGTATCCAATACTAAGGAACATGGCTCAAGGCCCACCACGGATTTTACCTACAATTCCTCACCTGCTCACTCAGCTAAACAATCAGATTCTACACAGCCAGCTCAAGACTTTAAATCTGGCTGCATGGCAAATTTCCTAAACAACCAGTCAACACTTCTCTCTAAAGCTGTGATGGACGTCATTCTGGAGGCCAGGAGGCCCAGCACCAGGAAAGTCTATTCAGACAAGTGGAAAAGATTCTGCGCCTGGAACCAGGCTAAAGACCAAAATCCCCTTGTCCCAAATATTCCTCAGATTCTTCAATATTTAACTGCGATGTTGCACAAAGGACTTTCCTTCTCATCTATTAAGATTCACGCCTCAGCTAGTTCAGCTCAATACAACACGGATCCTCCTATATTTTCACATCCATTACTAAGACCGTTCCTCAGCGGGGCTAAGAACATAAGACCACCCCGGAGAGCACCAACACCAACTCGGGATCTCAACTTTGTTTTGGAAAAGCTTACACTTCCGCCCTTTGAACCAGCTTTCACAGCTGATCTACAGTTCCTATCGAGGAAAACTGCCCTGCTACTAGCAATAACTTCAGCATGATGGGTCTCAGAGCTACAGGCCCTAATGGCAGTGGAGCCTTTCATCATTCTTCATCAAGACAGAGTCTCTTTACGAACTAACCCTTCCTTTATGCCAAAGGTGGTATCCAGTGTGGCCCTAAACCAAACCATTAATTTGCCCACCTTTTATCTAAACCCCCAGAACAAAGGGGAAAGACTCCTACACTCTTTGGACATTCACAGGCAATTACGTTACTACTTGGATAAAACTAAGGCTTTCAGTAAATCTGACCAGCTCTTTGTATCCTATGCTGCAGGATCTCAAGGAAAAGCTATCTCAAAACAGACCATTTCAAAATGGATAGGATATTGTATCCATTTCTGTTACACACACCATGAGAAATCTGTGCCTGGTAACATCAGGCCCCATTCCACCAGGGCTACAGCAACATCAACAGCCTTCCTTAGAGGGGTACCAACCAAGGATATTTTGGAGGCTGCAACTTGGAGTTCAGTGCACACCTTCACTTACCTCTATACTCTAAAACCGGAGCTGGCTTTGCCACTGCAGTTCTGCAGGGCCTACTAGCCTCTCCAAACCCTCTTTAGTTTCACCACCCATTCTTAGCTTTGGGATTCAACCCAAGTGTGATGACTGCAGCAGTGTAACACAATGAACATAGTACAGTTTTGTACCTACCATAAATGTAGATGTTCGAGTGTTCACACTGCGGCAGTCCAGGTTACCCTCCCTCCATCCCCTCTGAACTAGCTGGACTTATCTATACCTTTCTATCCTATACAACCTCTGTGGTGTATTTGCTTGTGACTGAAGGTATTGTTTTATTTTTATATGTATATTTTTATATAGCAATATGTATTGCCTACCTATTGTGGGGGCACCTGACATCTTGGGCAAGAAAAACTGAAGAAAATGGCGTCTGATGCAGCTTATATACCCCTGGCGCACTGACATCAGGGAAGAAGCGACAGCAACCGACGCCGGACCAAGACTTTGGAACTCTGGCCGACTGCGGGACCGCCTGATGGCAGGATAACCCAAGTGTGATGACTGCAGCAGTGTGAATACTCAAACATCTACATTTATGGTAGGTACAAAACTGTACTTTTGTCCATTTTGGTCAAGGAAGCATTGGTTCCCTCCTCCTTTCCTCCACCTAGCCAAGGGCCATCACCATCAACCCTAACTTCAGTAGATTTGCTCTCACAGCAGAAGAGTTCATTACTTCATCTCAGCCTGTTATCTCTCTACCTGAAGTTGTAGATGATAGAATTCTAATCCCCTTTACACACCAATTTTATAAGACCATGCTTAAGGTTCCCCAGGAGTCAAGAAAACCTACCACCTGAAAATCTTGTGTAGCAAAATGGAAAAAATTGTCTATATGGTGTTGAACTAAAAAAACAGTATTCAGTGCAGGCTAGTACCACTCTGGTCCGCTCTTATTTGTGTGAGCTCTTGCAGTGTGGCCTAGCATACTTAATCTGTTAAGGTAGAAATGTTAACCATATGTGCTATTTTAACCATATGTGCTTGCCTGACTCTGGGTCTTCCGTTTCTGGCCAGACTAGAGGTAAAGCCGTTTTTAAAAGGTGTACTCTACCTAAAACCTTCCAGGAAAGCTATCCTTTCTGCTTGGGACCTTATGTTTGTGTTAGAAAAACTCACTTTCCCTCCTCTCAGACAAGCAGCTATTGCCTTTCAAATTCTGTACTTGCAAATTTTTATTATGGTAGCCCTCACCTCTGCCAGGTGAGTCTTCAAACTACAGGCCTCTATGGCAACATTTTCATAAGTACAGAATGTCTTAAAGGAACAATCCCTCCTTCATGCCGGTAGTAGGAAATGAACTCCCAATCGGGTCATGCTCTTCCCTAATCCACAAAATAAAGTAGAAAGAATTCTGCATTCTCTTGATGTGCATAGACAGCTCAGATTCTACCTGGATAAGACTAAGGATATCCACATGTCTGACCAATTGTTTGTCTCTTCTCAAGATTCCAAGATAGGAAACCCAGTTTCAAAGCAGATTATTGCTAATTAGATCTTTGCATCTATTTGGGCAGCCACGGTGGTGCAGCGGTTAGCATTGCCGCCTCACAGCAAGAGGTTCTCCAGTTCGATCCTCGGCTGGGGTGCCTTCTGTGCAGAGTTTGCATGTCCTCCCTGTGGTTGTGTGGGTTTCCTCCTGGTGCTCCGGGTTCCTCCCACATCCCAAAGAGATGCTGTAGGTGGATTGGACACTCTAAATTGGCCTCTAGGTATGTGTGTGTGTGTGTGTGTGTGTGTGTGTGTGTGTGTGTGTGTGTCTGTGTGTGTGTGTGTGTGTGTGTGTGTGTGTGTGTGTGTGTGTGTCTGTGTGTGTGTGTGTGCTTTCTGTGGAAGGTTGGGTGCCGGACTGGCAACTCGACACGGTAAAACTACACTGCCAATCATGAGTGGACAGGTAATCCGCTGTCGTGACCCCTAACCAGGAAAAGCTGAAAGAAGAAGAAAAGATCTTTGCATCTATTTCCATTTGCTGCACTCAACATTTCAAATGCTTATCCTTTCTAGCAAAGGCTCATTCTAGTAGGACAGCGGCCTCATCTGGGGCCTTTTACAAGGGGACTGACTCTAGGACAATTTTAGAAGCAGCTACTTGGTCTTCAGTGAAAACTTTCAACAAATATTGTAGAGTGAATGCCTTTTCTAAATCCTGAGTTACCTTCACAGGGTCAGTCCTCTCTGGATTACTAGACAGCTCTGCTGTCTCTTTCCTTGCCACCCTTCACACCTGTTAAACTTTGGGAATCCCCCAGCAGTTTTGGAATACTGCAGCAGTGATCTATTGAAGAACATAGAATTGTGCAAGAATGTACTGTAACAGTCGATGTCCTACTGATCATGGTTGCAGTATTCCTTCCCTGCCTACCATCCCCCTTCTGATTCTTTCTTATTTTTACATCATGGACAAAGGGGGGATCAATGTCTTTTTACTTCTCTCCTAGCTAACCAGTTTATTTTGTCTCTCATGCCTATTCAGGCTTACTGTCCTGAAGATTGTCTGAAGATTTAGGTTCATAGGTTTATAGGTTGGTACTAGGCTATCGGCCCTAGGGCCTATGCAAGCCTAGCCATAACAATTCCCTGGATATTTCTTCCCACAATATTTATAGGTTTACACTCATGTATCCACTTTAATATCTTTACACCCTTGGGCTTAGGTCATACATCAGATGTATGGTTCTATGGAAGATTTTGGCTTTAGTACACCATCCGGATATACATGCTATTTAGTGATAAGTTTGGAATGCAGCAACAGTGATCAGTAGGACATCTACTGATATGGTAAGTTCAAAGAAGGTCGGATGTATTCTGTAGGATCTACTTCACATGACTGAAAACTCAAAATACTGAATTTCATTTGAATGAGATCACAATTCAATATTTTGAAAGTCAGCATTGTAAGCTTTCAGTATAATGACACCTGTCAAATGAGGTTTCAGTATTTGGAAAATTAGGTATTGTCTTATCAGTCAAATGAAGTTCAGTATTTTGAGTTTTCAGTCATGTGAAGTCGGACTATTCTGTAGACCCAGCAGTCAGAGAAGTGCTGCGAGTAGCTGATAGTTGTGAAGTAGTTAAAAAATAGCTAGAAGACATTGCTGAAGCATTGCAGCCAAGTCATATTAAATGTTTCTTAATGCTTGGAATTTAGATGCAATTCTCAATGCTAGTCTAGTATTGGATGGCATGTAACAGTGACCCTTGTACACATCTCAACAGGGCCTTCTGTAGGGCTTAGCAGGACATATGCTCAAAGGTCTTGATCAAGTTTACAAAAATGCTATCGATTGACCCAACAAATCCCATAACCCCACACACAGCTACACAAAGCTAAAGAGCTGGCCCAGTGTTCCACAACATGGACTGAATTTGCACTTTTACTCCAGGACCCAGTTTTTGACTTTCAGCCGTCTCTTCTCTCCACCACTCCGAGCTTTTCCAGAGTGGTTGACAAGTGTAAACAACATCCTATGTTTGGAACACATTTTATGGTTCCTTTCCTTAAAGAACAGTACCTTATTTTTGTCTGTTCAGAGATACTGTTACTACTTTCTGAAATGTTGAAGAGAGACATTAATCACTTTACCCCATCCCTAATTGGTACTTTCTGTGTTTCCAATTAATCTTATCTGTGCCTTAGTTTTTACTCCAGCAGCGGCCTGTAAACCACCACAATTAATTCAGTCCACCAGAGATTTCAGGCCCTGCCTCCTGAGAGGAGGGCATGTTCATCTGCTGAAGAGGCTCCTCAAAATGTTTCTTCCTCTTCTTATACTCTTCCCACAGTACATCTAAGTAACATCCCACCTTCCCCACCATCTGATTCTTTCTCCGTGGCCACTGAAAACTCTTCCCCTACCTATGGTTTTGTTTCAGAAACTACTGTCAATGTGGCATTCTTGGCCTGTCACATCCCTTCCCACTTAATCTGAATGGTCATACAAGAGCATTTCCCATAAGACCACCTTCTTCAGCTTTACAGTGCCTGTAACTGCCATTATCCATGAGTATATCCTCAGATCATTGCTGTCAAAGGCATCCCCACTCTGGCCATGGTTCCTTGTGGCCAACTCAGTGACTGAGATCTTGTACATTATTCATTGTGATTTTGTCATTAGTCTCACTAAGAGTACAGCTAGTCTTTTCAGAGTTAGGAGATGCACTTTTTTCACACAGACATCTCTACCAAATATTCCTAAAAGACCTTCGTTGTTTGTATTTGTCTTAGGTTTATAGGTTTGTTCATAGGTGTTTACTAGGCTAACGACCACAAGGGCCTTTTTAAGCTTAACCATACATCCCAAATCTCTGACAAGTTCTGATACCCTTGATAAGTGTAAGCATGGGCCTGGGACATGAACCATTTACAGGTTAACTGTATCCATTACAGATGTAGGTGCCAAACCAGGGATGAATTTCAGGTTTCCCATCCAATTGTCCAAGTTGCACTTGAATTGGGTTAGAGAGGAACTCTGCTTTACATAGGCCTGTTCCATAGACGGGGTAGTCTCTGGAATACATACCACTCTGTCCAACAGATCCTATTTATATGTAGGTTTATCAGGTCTGTCAGGCCCATATCCCATCTAGCAAGGTCAACTCACCTGTTATCTAACATCTATAGCCCTTTTTTGCCCTAATGTCCAGAACATACAGGTCAGGTCTGTTCACAGTTCTGCAAATTTAGAAATTAAGCTTCAGTCCTAGTAGCTGTGGTACCAATTGCACATACAAGCCTCCTGCTGTTCAGACATGCCATTTGCTTTGTACAGCTCACAGAAGTTCATAAGAAGTCACTGCTGGGACATCAGCCTTCCTTAATCATGGGCTGAAGGTATCACTTTCATTGTCATTATGACCATTAACATTTCTAAGCAAGACTGCAAAATCATAAATAACACCTTCCTTCATAAGTAGCTAATCCATCTTTTCCAAGAAGACATTGCATCTCCTGGTATATTGAGGCAACCTGTCATCCAGTAGAAAAAAAAAAACTGTAGCTGTACAGCCCTTGACCAGGTCTTGTGCATATCCCATAAATGGCCGGGATCTCTGAAGAACAGCTTCTAAGAACAGAGAAACCATCTGAAAGCAAGAAGTCTGTTTTCAGAGCCCATGCTCTGCACAGAGGCATATCTAACCGTCTTGCTGAGCAGTACTTTTTTGACCTCTTGCAGATATTCAAGCTCTTTTATGCCAGCAAGCCAATGTTCCTTGTTCCTAAAGCCAGTTTCCATTACTGTTGTGTAGGCTGATTTAATCTGTCCTCAACATCTGCCATCTGGCTGACAGTTGCACAAGCCCACATCCCTCACCTTGCAGGCCTTGAGCTCACAATATATTTACACAATTATTTCAGGCTTAGCCTGCCCAAGTTCATATTCTGCCTCCAGGCAGTTACTATCATGTACTAACTACATACCTCATTCGTTTCCATCTTTCTTTTGTTGGGCATCCACCTGAGACCTGCTTTTTAGCTTTGGGAGGTCCTACTATGATCAGAAGACTTTAAACTTCAGTCAACATATTCTCCTTGTGACTTTCACTTAAAAGGATTGTTGCAGTCGGCATGACAAGATGACCATTTCTTGGGGAATGAAAGAAAGGAAATAAAAATAAAAGTGATTGCAAATTGTTAGGCTTCAGTCTAGTTGTATCAGGTATTTTGATGAGTATTAGAATAGCTTTTCTGTTTTGAGTTTGTCACTTCTGTAAGGTTTAAATAGTGAGGATTGCTTTGTTTTACGCTGTGGTTCAGTCTACCAGTCAGCCCAGTCTCCATTTTTGCACACGTTATGCACCACACCATGTAGACTGTAGATCATCTTATATTATATTGATGCCTAGAATTTACACTGGCAGCCATTTTAAGAGAAGACATTGCTTTAAAAGTTAGTTTTACATGCACAGTTCTGTCCAGTCTACATCCCAACTGCCTAAAGAATCTGTTTTGCATCCGATAAACTCTTCTTCTTTTTATTTTTTCGAAGATTGTGGTAGCAAAGGACTACTAGAGTTTTCAAGGATTTGAAGTCGTTAGAATATCTGAGAATTTTTTAAGCTCATCAGTTTTTAAACACACAAGCAAGCACTGTTATTCAAGAATGTTTTTGATTTTAATATGTTATCTTAATTGTAGCTGATTTTGGATGCTCACCATACTGTATAAAAGATGTTTGATACTTGTATTGATGTTTTGTGTTTGTCACATGTTGAGCTTGTTAAAAATGTATGTTAATAGGTAGTCAGTGCTTGAGACTGCTGCCTAGAAAAGGAACCCATATCTAGCGGCTAATTTCCTGCTGGGTCAGTTTACTCTATGAAATTATGATTTAATATGTATGTTTAATTTCTTTGTTATAGGAGCTGTGGTTTATGTGGACTTTAAAGGTGAAGATATTCTCCATATATGCCTGTTTATACTTGGGTAAGCAATTCTTGGTGATTCTGTACTAACATGAAAATGGAATGACTTCATGTTATTAAAAATTGCTGGAAATGTAATTATACTGAAGACGGAGCCTAACAATAATGATTGTATGCTTTTGGCATTTAGCAACCTTGCCTACAGTGGTTTCTGGACACATCTAGGACATTTGGTAGTAATATTTCACTCACATGGTGATGTGGCCCTCTTTTCACTGCACATCAATTTTGCAGTTATGTCATGGTTCCAGTTTCACTACCAGAGTTTATGCCCAGTCTGTACCAAAGCAGATTCCTGCAGCCCCTCCCCAAAAGAGGCGAGCAGCCATTGCCTCATTATTCCTATATACCCTGTTATTGTCAGCTCTATTGCCCAAATTGCTAATTGAGTCCAGTCTTCTGTGGTATGGCTGGATATTCATCCCTCTGCACTACAGCGACAGCTAACTAGTATTAGTTCTGCTTACATGTGGCTTGTCTGGGCCACAGTTTTGCTGTCTTCTTGAGTAATAAGTTGCATCTGTTCCCAGTCTGAACTGTCTCTATTCTCCTGCTCCTCCAGCAGTGGGCATTATTAAAGTGAACTGCACCTCTGACCCTTAATAGTCCATCATATGGTCTTTTGAAGCTTTCTGTTTTTATAAGTAAAGCAGTTTATTAATTACCGGAGTGCCAGAGTAACAAAATGTAGATATAAAACTTAAGTTACAGTACACGTACACACATACACAATATATATATATATATATATATATATATATATATATATATATATATATATATATATATATATATGGGTCTACTACTAATGACCCGACGACGATTCCCCGACAGAAAACTCACCGACGCCAGATGACCGACAGGTAAGTGTACCGACAGGGTGATTTGCCGACAGCGGAAAGACCGACAAGGGAATGTGCGATAAGTGTCGCGATGGTGACGGAGTTAGGAGCGGTCAGGTAAGTGCCAGATTGTGGGATGTCGGGTTAGGCTGTGGGAAAGGTGAGTGTGTGTTCGTGTCGGAGGTATGGTTCGGTAAGGTAAGTGTGTGCTAGTGAGGGACTGTAGTTTAGGGACGGGTTAAGTGAGTTAGGTTAGGGTGCAGGTAGGTGATGTGTGCTAGTGTCGGAGCTTGGGCTAGGGGTGGGTTAAGTGAGTTAGGGTTAGGGTGCAGGTAGGTGATGTGTGCGTTAGTGTCGAGCTTGGGCTAGGGGTGGGTTAAGTGAGTTAGGGTTAGGGTGCAGGTAGGTGAAGTGTGCGATAGTGTCGGACCTTAGGGTTAGGGTTTGGGTCAGGGCTAGTGTGTATGCTATGTAGTGTCGCTGTTGTTTACGTTCCGTGTGTCGGTGTAATGATGTTCGGTGTTTTGCATTGTCGGGTTTGTGTCGGGTTTGTGTGTTGTCGGTCATCTGGCGTCGGTGAGTTTTCTGTCGGGGAATCGTCGTGTCGGGCATTAGTAGTAGACCCATATATATATATATATATATATATATATATATATATATATATATATATATATATGAAAGACAATTCAAATGGTGCAAGGCCCTTCCTTCAATCTTCAAGATTGTTTATATAAAGGAAAACTTTCAGGTAAAGATAAGCATGATAAAAAATGGGGGTGACATAGCAGAAACTGAGGAAATCAGAAAGTGGTGGCAGGAATATACAGAAAAATAATTTAAAAAGGACCGCAACACCCTGTAGAGTGAAATTGAATGGGCCCCAGAATCTTTGTTTAACAAAACTGAAGAGATTGATGGAATTCATTCTAAATTGTTTAAAATCCTACAAAATGATGTGGTTACAGTTGTTAAGTGGTATTTGACAGCAAACTTGGAAAATACAGCAGTGGCCATAAAAGTAGAAGAGGTTAATTTGGTTAATTTATTTTCCAGTTAAATAAATCTCAAATAATCAAACAATTGCACTTGTGCTAGAAAGATAATGCTTAAGATCTTGCAAATTTCAACAATGTATGGAATGAGAATTGCCAGATGTACAAACTGGCTTTGCAAGGGTCAGAAACACCAGAAATCAAAGTGCCAGCATCTACCAGATGATGAGTGAACAATAAAATTAATGCTTTTAAACTAGCGTTGGAGAAAATTTTTGACAACTCCAAAATGGCAAGAAGATAAACTCAGTCATTACTTAAAGAAACCCAGACTGTTTACTGACAGTCTGATATTAGAGCTAATACTGTAGTCACATATTGTTTAGAGAATAAAGATTAACTAGAAGTGATAACTGATGCTTGGAAAAATTGAAGGGCAGAAGAATAGGGCACCAGTTGAGATAGGTACTGAAGTAATGATAAATTGAAGGGCAGAAGAACAGGGCACCAGTTAAGATAGGTGAACAGCATTACTGAAGTAATGATAAATTGAAGGGCAGAAGAATAGGCACCAGCTGAGATAGGTGAACAGCATTACTGAAGTAATGATAAATTGAAGGGCAGAAGAATAGGGCACCAGTTGAGATAGGTGAACAGCATTCCTGAAGTAATGATAAATTGAAGGGCAGAAGAACAGGGCACCAGTTGAGATAGGTGAACAGCATTACTGAAGTAATGATAAATTGAAGGGCAGAAGAACAGGGCACCAGTTGAGATAGGTGAACAGCATTACTGAAGTAATGATAAATTGAAGGGCAGAAGAACAGGGCACCAGTTGAGATAGGTGAACAGCATTACTGAAGTAATGATAAATTGAAGGGCAGAAGAACAGGGCACCAGTTGAGATAGGTGAACAGCATTACTGAAGTAATGATAAATTGAAGGGCAGAAGAATAGGGCACCAGTTGAGATAGGTGAACAGCATTACTGAAGTAATGATAAATTGAAGGGCAGAAGAATAGGGCACCAGTTGAGATAGGTGAACAGCATTACTGAAGTAATGATAAATTGAAGGGCAGAAGAATAGGGCACCAGTTGAGATAGGTGAACAGCATTACTGAAGTAATGATAAATTGAAGGGCAGAAGAACAGGGCACCAGTTGAGATAGGTGAACAGCATTACTGAAGTAATGATAAATTGAAGGGCAGATGAACAGGGCACCAGTTGAGATAGGTGAACAGCATTACTGAAGTAATGATAAATTGAAGGGCAGAAGAACAGGGCACCAGTTGAGATAGGTGAACAGCATTACTGAAGTAATGATAAATTGAAGGGCAGAAGAACAGGATGGATGTCCATTTTGAGGTTGCATCAACATCAGTAGAGAGAAGTGCAGACCAATGCATGATTTATGGGCACGGATAAAAAAGTAGTCCCAAATTGGCCTTATAAATGAGCCTCATTGACCCTCATCATTTCATGTGTGGAGTGTAGCTTGAGGTGCCCAAGTATTTGGTGGGCATTTACATCATCCAGCAAGGGTAAAATGATTCCACACTTGCAAGTGCAAATTGATTTATTAAAAGAAAGTTTGGCTCTTATTAAGCTAACACAGAGGTCAAAATATTAGATGAAAATCTTCTAAATTGTTAGCAAAACTGGGATATCATCCTCTGAAGTGGACTTTAATTCATTCATTTATTACTTAACTTTTGTTTATTTTATTCCCTTCCTTTCTATTTCTTTTTTTTTCATTGACTGGCGTAGTCCATCTGGGAGAGTCCATTGTTCTTTCTTTTAGTTATTTATGTATCTGTGTAATGCTTATTAACCAAGTAAGTGAACTGGGACTTCACTTGTGACCCAGGCCTGATTGGCATAGTCAGTACAGTAATTTAGGGTAGAGAAAATACAATAGTATACTATTAATATCAGAGAGAAAGCAGAGGAAATCAAATGCAGTCCAACAGTAAAATAATTTGAAATTAAACACAGTATAAACACTGGTATAACAAAGCATCCAGCAGTGACATCACAGTAATTAATCGCTGTGTCAGTAAGTAACGTACAATGCAGTGGTGCTGTATATCATGCAGAGAGTATAAACTTGACAATATTTCATCCATATAATGAGCAAATGTGTGTGTTTTTGAGCTATGAGTTAGAGCAGGGTGGAGAAATAGGTCAAGCATTAGAAACAGCAGTACAAAAATGCAGAAAAATGTGAATAAAACAGTAGAGAAAACTGTTAACATTAGTCATCAGTACAAAAAAGTACTCACATTCTTTATCTTTGAGCATTGCTCTCATTGCAGGTAGGACAATGATTGAAGTAATCTAAATTGGCTCATTAACTAGTAAATAAAAAAAGAAAAAAAAAAGAGACTGAGAGAGCAAAGAAACCCCAGATGAATATCTCTCTGTAAAGGGAAAGGAACAGAGGTATCATCATTGATTATGGTGAGTTGTATGGTACTCAGCAGCATAGCTAGGGTGGGGTAAAAAGGATAGCTTCTCTGAGCTCAAAGTGTTAGGGCACATGTTGGGCACATGACAGTTAATTTCTAGTGCAGTATAGGTATTATTTTCTGTACTAGCATTTTGAAGTCTGAAACTCAAATGTCTGTCATTACTTAGTGGCTTCAGTCCTCTGTGATTTGCCAAGAAACCAAAAATTTTATGTGGAACAAACCAAAAATATGAGGCAAAAATCTGGACATTCTGGGAAAATCTGGAGAGTTGAGAGGTATGCCTAGATGTCCTTCTATTCCAGTGTTGCAGTATTCTACATGTGGGTTTACCCTTCTTCCTTTCACGTACGTCTGGCCAGTATACCAAAGTTTTTCAGTCCCTCAGGGTGCATCAGATGTCTGACATGGCTGCAGGAATGTGGGCCATAAAAGTGACGTCTGCATGCACCAGCCCTCAGAACTTTTCAGCCGCCAGCCGTACACCAGGTGTTCTTGCTACTCGTTGATGTCGGATTAGAAGTAATTAGATAAGTACCCCATTGGGGAACCTTTCAGTCCTTATATTTTACCTATAGTTTATTCATGTCATCTGGAAGGGAGAAGTGTAAGTGTGGCCAACAGATTCCCCACAGAGACACCCACGATCAGTGCCTTTTTTGTTTGGATAAAGAACATAACCACGAGACCTGCCCTATTTGTCAGGCATTTGTCCCCAAGACCTTATGTCACACTTTGCATGCTCTGAACCTTTTAGAGAACCAACGGTTAAAACAACTTGCGTTAGGGATGGAAGGCACTTCCAATGCCCAGTTAGAACCGCCTAAGAAGAGGCAAAATCCATGCAGCCTACCTTTTCTACTGCGCCTCTACCGCCTGTACCTCAGCCAGTGGCCAACATTGGCTTGACAGAGGAATCGGCTTCCGCCAGACAGGGTAAAGTGGGTACCTATGAGGAAGCCGCACAATCCCAAGCAGACACCACATCCATAGAGGCTGCCTCAGACTCTGGGGGGAACCAGCACTCTCTGTGGGCCCGTCGGATTCCAACGATCCCATCTCTTCATCTGACTCGAGGCCTTCTCCTAGCCGGATCCCAGCTAGGCCTCTTAAGAAGGAACAAAAGACCAAGCATCTCTCTCCACTGTCTGAAAGCACGCCCGATTGGCAAGCTTTCAGCCAAAGCCTATTCAATCCCTTCATGGCCCTACGCCGCCCTACATTGGTAGGAAGCCCTAGCATTGTCCCTCCTCTCAAGTCTTAGGCCTCAAACCTCAGATACTGTAAGAAGAGACAAAGAACAACTTTCTGACTCCTCCTCAGAGGACTCCCTCTCCTACACTTCACAGATCTCCTCTCCCCTGTGATATGGATCACCAGAGGAAGAGTCCATTGAGCTTGACACCCCAGTTGAAGATGTAACCTTCAGGGAAACAATTTGCAAAATGAAAGACCACTTCAAGTGGGAATCCCCTGACATGACTGAGGTGAGGTGCAGAAGAGGTTCTGTGATCTCATACAGATGAGTTATCCCAGTTCTCCTGCTGTCCCTCCTATTCTGCCAGCATTTTTGGATGCTTTTTCCTGAGCATCCCTGAACCCTGACTCCCAAGCCCCAGCCCCATGCAGAGCTGACAGATTGAACAAGGTCCCAGAATCAGAGAAATTTCTCAAGTGCCCTCCAGCTGACCTAGCCACTGTTTCCATCTCCACTGATAGGGCTTCCAAACTTCTTTGTACTACAACCATTCTTCCAGTTGACAAGGATAGCAAGACAATGGAACGTCTTGAGAAGAAAATCTACACATCGGCCATCCTGTCTTTCAGGGCCACAAATTACCAGACTCACATGGCCAAGTACTCCTTAGCCCTGCTGGACAAAGCCACTAAGGAACTGGCCAATATCCCACTCCATGCAGCCAAAGCCTCACTGTCATCCCTGCTAGCTCTCACCTCTCGGGTGACTAGACACTCCATAAGGTGCAGTTCTGATGCAGCTGAAGCCTCCGCCAGGTCAGCTGCATCAGCTTCTGCTTTAAGGAGATATTCTTGTGTACATCTTCAGCCCCTCCCTGACAACTTCAGGGCTAAGCTTACCGATGCCCCTTTAGATCATTCTGCCTTGTTTGGCACCAAAGTAGCTGACATCTTCAAGTCTCTAGAGCAAAAAGGCAAAGAAATGCAGAACCTCAAACACCTGCTAGTTTCGCCCATTCCCAAGTTCCATAGGAACTACCCTGCCAAAACAGAATTCATTAGGAAACCATCTCGCCCTGTGGCTCACTCCAGGCCCAGGAAACCTCCTAGAAAGCAGCGCCTCTGGCTAGAGCTTCTCGAGCCACCAATCAGAGGCCTCCCTTTCAAGACAGGGCAGGTAGTGTCCAACTACCTGCCAACCTCACTTACCCCACCCCTCCTACCCCTGTCTGCCTGTCTCTCTCACTGTTTCCCTGTATGGTCCCACATTACCTCAGACAAATGGGTTCTTTCTGTCATCCAGAACAGTTACTTTATGACCTGGATCACCTTCCCCAATAAGAATGGGCCCTCCACAGCCCCCCACCAGTCAGCTACACCTCCTGCAACCTGTACAGCAAGCTCTGCTGTCTCAAGGCACCACAGAACCAATGCCTCTGGAAACAAAAGGAAGAGGTTTCTACTCCAGACTTTTTCTGGTTCCCAGAAAGGATGGACCATGGAGAACTATACTACATCTCGCTTCTCAGCCTTTTCCTAAAAAGTCCCTTCCTTCAGGATGCTCACTCTCCCCAACCTCTTCCCCTGCCTCAAGGGTTCATGGCAACCCTAGACATAAAGGATGCTTATCTGCACATCCCAATAATGCCCAAGGAAATACCTTAGGTTTTTGGCAGTCTCATCCCATTTTCTATTCTGTGCTTTGCCCTTTAGGCTTTCCACTGCATCCAGGGTATTCATAAAATTTCTGGCTCCAGTCATTGCTTATTGCAGGACAAAGGGTATCCAAATATTCCCCTACATAGACGACCTGCTAATTCAAGTCAGACAATCAGAAGACCCTCCTTGACACTCGGGTTCTTCTGTCCCTCTTGCAGTCTCTAGGATTTCAGATAAATTTCCCAAAATCTCACCTGGAACCAAATCTCACCTGGAACCCACACAAGACATTGTTTTCCCGGGGTGCAGGATTCACACAGACCTTATGAAGGCCTTCCTGCCACCAGACAAGGTGATGTCCTTGACAGACCACCTGCTCTGTGTCCTCCAAGCATCAGAACTGACAACAAGGCAGTACCTGAGACTTCTAGTTACATGGCAGCCACTATACCCATGCTCCCCTTAGCAAGACTGCACATGAGAAAACTACATTGGTATCTTCGGTCAGTCTGGATCCAACATTCTCATCCCCTGGAATTCAGGGTACCCCTTCTACCTTTCTTGAAACATGAAATTCAGTGGTGGCTGGTACAAGCAGCCAACAACCCAGACCTCCCTCTCCAACCACCCCCACCCACACAAATCATGCATACAGACACTTCAGATCTGGGCTAGGGGCAATACTAGGCCAAAGACAGGTACAGGGTTTGTGGCCAAACACACACAGACTATAGCATATTGATGTCAGAGAGATGAGGGCAATCTCCCTTGCTCTGCAAGCCTTCCTACCCTACCTCCAGCAAGGCCCACTCAAGATTTTCACTGGCAACACCACTGTCCTGTGGTATCTCAACAAACAGGGAGGGACCAAATCCTACCTCCTTTGCAGACTAGCTCTGCTGGTGTGGGAACTGGCCACCTCACAGGGGATTCCCTGCAGGCAGTTTACATCCCCTCCCTTCACAATTCCCAGGCAGATGATCTCAGCAGAGCCATCACAAACAACCACGAATGGTTGCTTCACAGAAATGTCTTCCTGGATCTGCTCCACCGGTGGGGTACACCTCAAATAGACCTGTTTGCCTCCTCCAACAGGCAACTTCCTGGCTTCTGCACCAGGGCACCAGACCCCAAGGCACTGGCAACAGATACCTTCTCAATTCCTTGGCAGGGGAAGTTTCTGTATGCTTTCCCCCCTTCTTTTTAATTCAAAAGGTGCTGCTGAAAATTCAGCAGGACACACCAAAAATCTTGCTGGTGACTCCATACTGGCCAACACAGCACTGGTTCCCCCTTCTCCTTCATTTGTTCAAGGGCAATCACCACAAGTTACCCCCCCCCCCCCCGTGGACCTCCTCACACAGCACAAGGGAACACAGATACACACCCACAGTGGCAGTCTCTGCTCCTCACCCTGTGGTTGATAGGATTCTAATTCCCTTCAGACATCTGTACAATGAGGACATGCTGAATGTCCTGCAGGAGGCCAGGAAACCTAACACAAGAAAATCTTACCTCTCAAAGTGTTAAAGGTTTTCCATATGGTGTCACAAAAGACAGTTGGACCCGCCTGGGACGCAACATCCCTCTTATTCTGTCTTACCTGTGTGAACTATTGCAGACAGGTCTGGCCTACTCTTTTATAAAAGCACACTTGTCTGCAGTCTCTGGATCCACCCCTAGCATCCAGACTTCCTACCAAACTCTTTCTCAAAGGGGTACTTCACCCAAGACCCCCCCCCCCCCAGGAAACCATCTCCTCCTCCCTGCGATCTTAACTGTGTACTGGAAAAACTCACCCTAGCTCCTTTTGAGCCAGCAGACAAAGCTTCCCTGAAACTTTGCACATGGAAAACTGTTTTACTGGTAGCTCTGACTTCAGCCAGGAGGGTCTCAGAGCTACAAGCTCTGATGGCTAACCCACCTTTTCTAGTCTTCCATCTTAACAGGGTTACTCTCAGAAATAGCCTTCATACCCAAGGTAGTGAATGACCTATCTTTGAACCAGGCCGTACACCTGCCCACCTTTTTCCCCAACCCACAGAGGGGAATTGAGAGAGTACTGCATTCCCTAGATGTCCACAGACAGCTTAGGTTTTATCTCCATAAAACCAAGTCCATTAGGAAATCTGACCAACTGTTTGTCTCCTTCCACCACAGTGCCCTGGGGAAAGCAGTGACCAACCAGACCATTTCAGCCTAGATCTCCAGGGCCATTTCCTTCTCTTACTTATACCATGGGAAAATTTTGAAGGGAAATATTAAAGCCCACTCCACCAGAACTATGGCCTCTTCTGGAGCCTTCTTAAAGGGGCTAGACACCAACACAATCCTTGAAGCAGCTACTTGGTCCTCAGTGCACACTTTCACCAAGCATTACAAGCTGGACCATATCTCTAGGGCCAGGGCATGGTTTGCCAGGGCTATCCTTCATGGATTCCTGGAAACCTCATCCAGACCATCACCCCATTCATAGTGAGCTTTAGCACTCATCCACATGTAGAATACTGCAACACTGGAATAGAATGACATAGAAAAGTTGTGTACAATTTTACCATAACCACCGATGTCCTCCTTTTCCATGTTGCAGTATTCCTTCCCACCCTCCTGTGAGGTTGCACTTTCTCTTCTGGGTGGCACTGGACAGGCAGTGCCCTACTAGGACTGGCTCCAACTGAGGCCTTCTGCTCTGAGGGCTGGTACATGCAGATGTCACTTTTATGGCCCACGTTCCTGCAGCCACGTCAGACACCCCACACCCTGAAGGACTGAAAAACTTTGGAATACTGGATGGACGTATGCGAAAGGAAGAAGCGTAAACCTACATGTGGAATACTGCAACATGGAAAAGAAGGACCTCTATGGTTATGGTAAGATTTTACACAACTTTTCTATCCCTTAAGACAGTGCCTGATTAGAGGGCTGTGTCACACACATAGTATGTGAAAATGTCTTTTTCACCAACATTTTTTTCACATTTTGTTTGAGGCCGTTGCCTTGCACCATTTGTTAACATAGTCTGACCCATGTTGGAACAAAAGAGTCAGTGGAAGATCGAATAACAACACCCATTTTACATTAATCTGCAAACTTAAGTAATCATAGAGCAGGTGTTGGCCTGAAGGTACGAGAAATAGAAGCCAGGTAGGAGAACGGCCAACATTTAGCCCTGTGGTACACTACCAGTAACTCTTTTGCTATCAAAAGTGGCACCTGCAACTTTTATGTCATGGGTTCTGTCAGACAACCAGTTAATTATCCATGGCACAGCATAAGAATTTATATTCACCCACTGTTTTCCGTGGATCCATGATACCAAGTGCCCAACCAGCAAACCAGTATCGTTCTTGAGTAAAACCCTCCCTGTACTACATTTTGTCTCCTGCTCATTTTTCAGGAGCTCACAAGTTTGGAGTCCCATCCTGCTTTTAAGAGCTGTTTTATGTGTATCCAGTACCACCCATGCAAAGTTAAGTAAAGTACCTTTGATTGATAAATCACACAAGTTATTTTGAGTGACTGCTGCTGTTTCCTGCTTTTCTGTATGCATTTCATTGATGTTTTATTAACCAAAAAAACCTTTTTCATCTTACTGTTACTGCTGTAAGACTATTTTGAAATTGCCTTCAGTAAGGGATTTCCAGCTGGTTGTTAAAGTGGTTTCTGGTAGTATTGCACTTGTCTCTTCTACTGTGTTTTTGCATTAGGAAGACTGGGTTTATTCATTTTGTGACAGGTGTTTGCCTGGGGTGTCTGAGTTGGGAACACACCAAAGGACTTGTATAGTCATTTTATTGGCCAGAGGTCTCATTAGTTAATTTTCTGGGGTTGTGCTTTAGATTTTTATATTTATCATGGGTTAGCAGTGCCCTGTACAGTAGCCAACAACTGTAAAGAACAAATCATTAAACAGTACCCTGTAAAGCAGCAATGTAGCACAAATGCCATGTGCACGAACAAGCTTAGAGTAGCTAGTTGGAAGTCATGTGACAATACCTACAGATTTAGCTCAACTGAGTGTTGTGTAAATATTAAAGTTAGTAGCATTTAATACTGTTTAGCATAATCTGGTCCTGTAAAACACCCTTCTAACCCCAGTACACCAGCCTCTTGTAGCTCACAGGTCAAACGATTGGAAAGTATGGATATGCAATTTCCTAACTTCTCTGTAGCCAGTTTACTGGATATGGGCATCTTGAGACAGTGCAGGAGTTGTGTCTTGTTTACTGGCAACCAGTTAATCCTTAGAGGCAGACACAGTATGGGAGAGGTGTACTTACACAGTGACACTGTAGGCTAAAGTCTTGCATACAAGTGCACATCAGGTTGTTGAAACCACATACACAACATTCACTTCACATAGTGCACAGTGTGCACATAGACTAACGTATGCTGAGGCACTTAAAAGCAATCTTCCTAAACAGAAAAGATCACTTAGTCCACCCACTGCCAAAGCTATGCTTTAGTAAGCCCAAAGGCACTCAGAAAAAAACACCTAATATGACATGTACGGTCACTGTCAATGGGGCTCAAAACGCTAAAGCCCCTAAGGCAAGCAAACACACTTCCCAGGACTCTTGTCATAGGGACCTAATTATAAGATATACTGATTCCCATCTAACCAGGCTAAACAACAAGAAGAAAACTGTTAAGTACTTATCTGGAGCCAGAATCCTCCAAATCACACACGCACTCGAGTCATTATGCCACAGGCTCCAGTACGATTCCATCATAGTCCATGTAGGTGTAAATGACCTGAGATGTACCTTTCAGGACTATATGAAGAGAGACATGATAGAGCTTTCAGGTTAGTAGCATTGAGCAGCATGTTACCATGACGGTGGATGATGCCACAACATGAGCAAAACATGATCGATTTCAACAACTTCTAGTATTTGTCAGCTTGGGAGGATATGGTTAATAGACAACATTGCTTTGCCAAGTATGGTCTGTACCTCTCCCCTATAGGCTTTTGAGTACTGGTCAAAAATTTATAACACATTTGATAGGTAGCTGGCTCAGTGATGGTGCCTTTTTTTTTAGGTGATGCCAAATTGACAAATTTACCTACATAGCAGGATCAACTCAACTGAACATCAGTGTGTGTTACTACTTAATGCCAGGAGCCTAAACAGAGCATATAGACATCTGTACAGTTACCAAGACATGGTTTAAAGTGGCAGAGTATCCCCGCAGTGTAACGTTTCAGTGCCTTCCACAATATTAAACCAGTAGCTGCACAGAAAAGTGCCAAAGGAAAAGATGTCTCAGTATGCATCAATAACAAGTATACCTCTAGCGTGGTCAAACAGGATGAAACACTGGAGTTCCTCCCCATACAGATCACCATAAACAAAATCCTGTCTCATACCCTAGCCAGCTATAGTTCACCCTTTAAGTCCCAAGAAGCGCACAATGCTTACTTGGACCTACTGGAGACACTTACAATCCAGTGTAACACCCTAATCATGGGAGACTTTAATTACTCTCCTATAGACTGGGAGTTCTACACAGTTTCAACTCTACAAGCACAGAGATTCCTTGACAAAGACTATTGACCAAATAGTGAATAGTCCAACTAATCGCTCCAACGTACTGGACCTTGTGTTTACAAATACGAGGGAAGGCAGCATCCCCCATATATCTCATTCTTCCTCTTAAGGTTCGACCATAAAACTGTCAACTTCAGAATCGGCTCTGTAAATTCCATTAAAACCAGTTCCAAGGCAAATTACCATTAAGCGATGGATTGTCAAAATTTGTGAAAATTCAATATCCCTCCAAACCCAGGGAACACAGCAGTCTATGCTGAATTGCTCTCAGAAACTACAGCCTTGTCAGTGCCGGCATAGATGCTGCTGTACCTACCAGAAGTAAGCCCAGGACTAGCCTTAGAAACAGACTGCCCTGATGGCATCCCAAATTATACAGGATATACAAGAAAAGAAAAAAAATGGCAAAAAACAGGAAGAGTAATTCCCATAAAGAGAGAAACTCTCTCTCTAAACTAAATAGGCAACAAAGAGGGCTAATAGCCTCAAGTGAAAGATGGCCATAAAGCCTTCTACAGCTTTGTCAGAAATCTGAATGGCAGCAGACAGCAATGTGCTGAACTTATGGTTAATGGAGGCACATTCACTGAGCCTGGTGAGATAGCAAATCTGTTAGCAGACAAATTCAGTTCCAACTTATCCCCCCTCACCCCAACCACCTTCAAAATACCTTCAAGCATAACCTCTTCAGCTATAACTAATGAGCATGTACTGGCTGCACTCATTAAAGCTAAGAACTCTGTCTCAGTGGATAACATCCCAGGATGCATCCTGAATAGACTAAAATAAGACTCATCAGGACCCCTGATGTCATTATTTAACTATAGTCTTAAAACATGCTTTATACCACATGAATGGAGAACTGCAACAGTCACCCCCTTTCATAACAGAGGAACTTCAACACATCCTGGAAACCTACAGACCCATTAGTCTGACTAGTCTTATTTGCAAAGCCAGGGAAAGAATTATTGTGGAAATTATCAAGGACATATGAGACCTCCAGACACTGGATACATCCCAGTTTGGCTTTGTCAAAGGAAGTTCATGCTACTGAATCTCGTGGACTTCTTTGAAAAGGTCACTGAGGCAATGGATGAGGGGAAATGGTGAATACCTACTATCTAGATCGAGCTAAACATTTGATACAAAATACCACTTGGACTTCTTCATCACACTTATGGAGCTAGGTAAAACCCCCTTTATAACATGCTGACTAGCTAGCTGGCTCACTGATTTAGACCAAGGAGGTTAGAATCGGTGAGGCTAGCTTCACAAGAGGCCTGTTATCAGAGGAGTCCCCAGGGATCTGTGCTGGGCTCACTTCTAGTTGGGATCTTGTTCTCAAGGCAAATGACTTTGACTGACCAAGTTTGCAGGTGACTGCAAACTGGGCATAGTCATTAAATCTCCCCAAGATGAGAACCCTTCAGGAAGGTCTAATACAGACAAATGCTTGGTGCCAAATCTATGTCTTAAAACTCAATACCAAGAAATGCATTGTAGCACCTTTTGGGTAACTAAGTCATCAATAAAACACCCTTAAAAGTTGATTCACTAGTTAGGGATCTGGGAACTCATTTAAATAGTAACCTAACCTTTGACATTGCTCAACTTATGCCTTGGCATCAAGGTCCAGCGAGGTCATCAGAGGCGATCTTTGCTTAACATACAAGGCCATGTCAAACCCAGAGCTGTTGGACATGCTACACTTAAAGAAATCCCAGTCCCTCAGAGCCACACGCTCCAGGGATCTAAACCTTGTCATCACAATAAACAAAACATGCTGGAGGGATAGGTTCCAGACCCAGAGACTCCTCAGACTCTGGAATAGATTGCCCATACATGTCAAGCAGAGTGCCTCTTTGGCCCTCTTCAAAAGGAACCTTGACGATTGGATGGGAGAAAGGAAATTCACCCCAGGGATCACGTCAGTCGCCCTGCTAGACAGGGGTCCAGGGAAGTAAATAGTGTGGGAAGAAATATCCAGGGAATTGTTATGGCTAGGCTTGTATAGGCCCTAGGGCTGATAGCCTAGTACCAACCTATGAACCTATGAATTATACAACTGTACTCTGCCCTCATCAGACCCATCATGGAGTATAATGTCCCCCCTTGATATGTCACTGACTAGACATATACAGCAACTGGAACATCCACAAAAGTTCCTTACAAAAAGAATACCTAAGCTGATCTGAAAGCCCTGTGTCTTTACTCGGTATCATATAGACTTCTGTGAGGTGATCTTTGCCTGGCATACAGGGCATCCCTGGGCCTAGTTTTGATGAACTTTTTGCACGTCTCAAAAAACAAACAGCATTAGAACTACTAAATTAAAAGACCTAAGTTTTGCTTGTGACATAAATAGGATATGTTGGAGAGACAGGTATGTTTCTCCAGAGAATGCCCACTCTGAGGAACCGGCTCCTCATTCATGTGAAGCAGAGTTTCTCCCCATCCCTTTTTAAGCACAACCTGGACTAATGGATGGGTAATCAGAAGTTCATCCCAGTCTGGCTCGTACATCTCAGATGGACAGAGGAAGTCAGTAAATCACCACCCATATAAATCCAATCTATGAGTCTATTTGGGTTGCACATTTAGGCTTATAGGTTCCATAGAGGTCGTTAGCATAGTATGCACCATTTACCTATTTTTAAGTCTGTTAGTAATACCTTCATGGTTAATTGGGTCAAGCTCTTTGACCAAATCAGATATGCTGTATGTACTGCATAACAACTATCCACTTCTCCAGTTACCTTTACAAACAAATTAATGAGGTTTAGTCAGTTAAATCTCCGTAGATGTGAGACACATTGAATGTGTCAGCTTTGTTGGAGACATTGTTCCTTCTTGGCATCAGGCTGTGGGTTACAGAATGTCGTGTTTCATGTGGCTAAAGACAAAGGACAGTCAGTGAGAACACAACATGCACTTATATATCCATTAATTAGTACATAATGCACCTTTGTCTCCATAAAGTCTGGAAATTCAAGTGCATTTTAGTGGATATGAAACCTGCCTGCAGTATTCACAAAAGTGCATAGTGTTCTTCCTATTGCAGATATGTATAAATTATGTAGGATGTTTTTATTTTTTTTAATGTTCAGAAAGGAAAGGGAGAATGAGTGGTGCTCATATCGATTCAATCGAGGCAAAGGAAGATGCTGGGATGTGCAGAATATATATCACCAGTAGAAAGTGCAAAGTTAACCATCATTGCAAACAGCAAGACCTCTGTCACTTGTCAGGGTAATGTATGATGTTTTGAACACCACCTTTTTGTAAGATCTGCATTGGACAGTGATGCAGTGTAGATGTGCAGCTGAAGTAATTCATGATCTAGATTTTGCAGAGTCAGTGCTGCAACAAGTAAAACACAAACCTTTGGTGCAGAAGGCTGTTGGCTCTATTTCAACACTGGGTAGTTTGATTGCTGACACTGTAGTGCAGCATAAGGGGGAGTGCTGTACCCCTGAATGTGTTGTCCTACGGATGGAATGATAAACCGATGTGGTCCCATCTGCTTGAGTTGGTGACAGCTCAGGTGGATGTAAACGATCCCATGGCACCTATCAAAAAGAGAAGGGATCCTTTATTTTACACAACATAAAAAATGTTATTTACATATTTACAGGTACACGTATACCCATTTCTGTTTTTTTTACTGTATATTATTTTTCTTATAATATCTTCATTGTTATTCTTCCATAATTGACCCCCCACTCCTCCTTCCACCACCGCAATCCAACTTTTTGCAGTATATCTGACAAAATTAATTTTCTATTAAACAACATTTCATTCAGTCTTTCATTTCAAATAATGCACGTTGCATAAAATAATCTACTCTTCTCACATATTCTTCTTGTTCTTATGATATCCACATATAATGACATAAGCAATATAGATATAAATATGATTAACATTCTCAAAAATTTTATTTTCTCTACATTACTATTTTACATTTGAAAAAAAAAATTCTCTGTTGTCTCTTCCTCCCCAGAAAATAAACACAGTCTTTCAGTTTTCTTTTTATATGGCATAAACGCGTCCTGCGTATGGACTCTTTTAACCATCTGACATCGGGCAGGAGATATCCCAGCATCCCCTGCAGGACTACATGATTAAGTATCAGTTTCTACCGTATATTGATTAGACTTCTTAACTTGGGCACTAGTCCCAGGGATCTGGACACATAAGTCAATTTTTTATTTATTTGTTCAATGTATACTTACATATATTCCAGGTGCAATATTTATTTATTATATCTATAGTCGGTGTTATTTAACTCACTCAAGTGCAATATTAGACAAATAACTTGAGCATTTCAATCTGTAGTGTGTTTTGTATTACTTCAAATAGGGTAGTTAATTTAACTTGGGGGGGGTATTCTTTTCATAATATGAGTGCTGGTAAATGTCTCTGCTCGCTCTTCTGTGTATTGGGGTAGTATTGTATTTGTTAGTTATGTTTATTCCTCTACCTGTATGTGTTGTTTCACTTTCCTTTGTAATCTCAAGAATTGAGCTGATGCATGAAATTTCATTTAGGCTGCACGTGTGTAGTTCTAAATGACAATAAAGTTTATTTTGACTTTGATATTCCTCTTTACTGGTAACTTATTTATTATGATTCTCCATAGGAAATCCTGACACTACGATTTTGGTACACCACTTTTTCCTGACTTTAATGGCGTTAATCACTTCTGGTAAATGTTTCCATGAATTTATAAAATATTATTTCATCCCATTATTATACCACATTCTTCTACATTTCTCATTATCATCATATTTTTCATGTTAGTGTGTTTTCTTGATGAGTTTTAATTTATTCATTTACGTATGCTTTTCTCTTTTTCTTATTCTCATCTTCTCCCAGAATGTTACGTACTTGTACATAAACATTTTCACTGTCAATTTCTCATGTTTTTCCTTTGCCCACTTTAATACTCTATACACTTTTAAAGAAGCACAATAAACAACTGGATTTAGTAGCCACAATCCCCTTCATCTTCAGTCATACACAACACACCTCTATTTACTGGGTTTAATTTTGAACCACATACAAAAAAAAAACATGAGCTGCACAATTTCATTGTCCTATTTTTGTGGGATCATATAAGCGTTTGACATATTTGCTATTTTTTCCATTAGTACAGAATTCACCAGATAAACTTTTTTCCTGAAAGCTAAACTATACATCCTCTACAGTACACATTTTTCTTTCTTTCTTTTATTTTATCAAACCCTCCCATTGCATCATATCTGCATCATTTTTACCAAGTTTTATCCCTTGCAAGACACCTCATTCACTGAAAAATACACGCCCTCAATTTTCACCACTTGTCAAACCATTACTTTTATCATTATTCAGAGTAACCCCCATTTCCTTTAAACATCCGCTCAGCCAATCTGCCATTTCCCTCATGTGCATGTTCTTTCTAACTACAACTGTATCATCTGTGTATGTCAAGACTGCTGGAATCACCACATCCTTTTGCATCAAATCTCAAGTGTTTTTCATTTTCTAAGCTATTTCATTCACTACTGCATTCATTACTAATGCAGACAATATTCCTTTCGTGAGACATCCTTGTCTTATACCACAGTTCATGCAGATGTCTTTACTCAGCCACACATTCAGTAATACTGTCACTGTATGTTTCGTATGCTGACATACACACTTATATTACATATTACATATTTATCCATAACATCTTACAAAGCGTCATGTCCTACTGTATAAAATGCCTTGCTGATATCACCTACAATAAGTTTCGCATCATCCCTTTTACTTATAACATCATCTATAATTTCTCTCACAATCAATTCTTGACATCCCTTCCCTTTTATACAACATATACTTTCTTCCATAATATCCCTTATCCTTCCTTCTATTCTGCTCTGTACTAGTCTCAGAACAAATGTATAGTCTGCATGATTTAGTGTGGTGGGTCTCCATTTTTTATTTTAGTCTTCTTATTTTTCTTCCATATAAATTTTAATATCCCACTAATAACTCTTCATAAAGAGACCATTCCTTCAGCCATTCATTTAGTACATTTACAAACTGCTCTGTCAGTCCGTTAATTTATTGCACATTCCATCCCCTATACCATTTGGGCCTCATACTGAATCAGTATTTCCTTTCTAAAGTACTTTTTTTTTTTTTTGAACAGCAATGGAGAATGGAAGATCTTTGTTGCTGTTATCCTGCTTTGTTAAAAGAGTTTAACATAGCAAGATATCTTAAAAAAAAAAAAAAAAAAAGCAACGGAGGTCTTCCTTTCTCTGTTGCTTTTTTAAAGTTGTCTCGCTATGTTAAACTTGTTTAACATAGCGAAACAGCTTTAAAAAAAGCAATGGAGAAAGGAAAATTTCCATTGTTTTTTTTAAAGCTATCTCGCTATGTTAAACTCTTTTAACATAGCAAGACAAGTTTTTAAAAGCAATGGAGATCTTCCTTTCTCCGTTGCTTCCACACACACAGTTCTGATGTACTGCGTAACCATACGCATGTGCAGTACATCAGAACTGCCGCAGAATACTGGACAGCTGTGGAAGGGCAGCAAGGAGGCATTATACAATGCCATTATTTAAGAAAAGTATTCTTTTCTTAAATAATGTCATTGTATAATAGCGATAACCCACTTCTGGGTGTGGTTAATGCTGGATTTACCCACAGTTGTATTTGTTTGGCCACTCAGGCTTCGCCCTCGTGACCAAACCACACCAGCCGTGGGTAAATCCAGCATTACCCACACCCAGGCATGGGTTATTGCTTAAATCAATTTCAGATCCAAGTGCCTTCCCTTCTAGAAGTCCTTTGACTTTTGTTTCATACAATTAATTTACTACATTTTCTCACTTCCAGTATTTGCATATATCTTTCCCTTTTCTTGTACATTTTCTCCTCAAATCACAATTAAAGTCCCTTGCAATTATAATGTACATGTTAACCACCATATATTCTAATATTTGATGAAACAGATTCTTTCCTTGCACTAGTTATATATACATATAATGCTGTAGTTCTGTAAACATATTCACTCCCCTTCCTATCCACAACAGTTGGCCTTCCCATCCTTAGTAATGTGACATCTAGTATTTTCACACTTTTTTTTATATACCACACAGTCACTCCAGAATAACATTCACTTCCCAAGTTTCATATTACATTTCCTTCTCACAATTTTTTGTTTGCAGTCTTTCTTCACTTGTTGGAAATCCTCCATCCTGTAACAGAGTAATATCCACTTCACATTTAGCACACTATTCCAGTGTCCTGATCCTATTTACAATGTTAATAATACTGTTCATATTTATTAAAATTACTCTAAAGTTGTTGCTTTGCCTTCTTTTTAAGTTTAGGGGAAATATTTTTTAAATTTTCATTTTCTTAATTTTACTCTTTCCCTAATTGATTTTTTTTTATTGGATTTATGCACAAATAATCCTTGAGCCTCAGAATCAGAGTTTTCACTGGTTAGAACTTCAAAAAATGTATTAGTGGCAGTCCCTTCTCCTGACCTCTCCCCTTGCATGCAGTCTCTGTCCTTATTTTTCCTCTTCCATATGTTTTTTTAACAGTTTCTTCATTATTTCACCCTCTTCCCTAGCCTGTTGTAGTCCTTTCTTATGTTTTCTTTCCCTTTTTCATTATTTAATATTTTCACTTGGCAATCCATCAAAAGTGGTCTGTTTTTTCTCAGACACACACCTTGCTGTATGTCTTTTCCCCCCACACTGGTAACATTATACCCTGTCACAATCATTAATTAAATGAGAAGGGTCTCCTCAAAAGAAACATGATTTAGGATGGCCAGCATATCTTAATGTCCCATTTTGACCAGCCATAAAAATAGCACTTGCAAGTGTTTCACCATGTTTTTTTTTTTGACATTTCAGAATCACTTCCAACCATACCACTCAACTGTCCAGATTTTTTGCAGAATGTTCAGATTTTTGCCTACTATCTTTAGTCTGGTCTTAATAAAATGTGCGGTTTTCTGGCAAATTATTGAAGTTTAAAGTCACCAAATAGTAAATAATGACAGATATTTGCGTTTCAAACTTCATATTCTTCAGGAAGTACATAATAATTCTAAACCTGTTATTCTATTAGTTTGTAAGAGCAATTTTAAAATCTGTCCCTATTTTTGGGCCTTTTTCCCCCATTATTTCTGTCTCTGTCCAGATTTCTTGGGCTGAGAGGTTGAGGTATTCTTCCACCCCCCCCCCTCATTCCTTAAGTTTCTTTCATATCTGACTTTCACAATATTAACACTTTCACGCAGACCCTGCATGCATTTTTTTTAATGTCATCTTCTTCCAGTTCATCAATTCTAAACTACAAAGTAACTTTTTTTAACATTTAAGTTGCTACCAAAAAGCAAATAAATAAATGTCTTTTTTGTTTCACACTTGTAGAAATTTCATGATCAGTCCATCAGTTTCAAAGTTGCCACAGAAAGTTTTTGTCCCAATATATATATAAAAGACCAATTTTCATGAGCTTTAAAACCCAGAACAGTTACCAAACTGTCCCACACAAAAGTATCTGTTTATTACTGTGTATTTTTTGGATTTTTTTGTTCTTATTCTCATAATTTTTCCTCCATTCCTTTTAAAACAGTTTTACTTTCACTTTGTTGATGCTCTCCTCTTTGCCTGCTGTCACTGCAGCATAAGTTTTAGTTACTGCATTATCTGCTGCCAAAAAAACGGACACCTTCTCAGTTTGTTGCCGCTGCTTTCCTCTTGTATTTTCTGTCATTGCTGTATAAGTTTTAACTGCTACATTCTGCGATGCCACATCACCTGGTTCCTTTTCCACATTACCATCCTCAACACTTCTGAAAATGTCATCTCCCATCTCACCCCAAGAAACAGCAGAACTAGCCCCTGGATCATCCTGCTCAATTATTTTTAACACAACATCATGTGCAGGTCCTCCTGATACCAGCTCTGTTATCTGCACCACTTCAACAGACTCGCATAGTTCCATCTCCATGGAAACAGAAAAGCACTGCTCATTTGTAACATGTTTATTTACATTCTGAAACTCCATATTGAAGACATTTTTCTCCAGATTCTCACCTTCCTCCTGAAAGCTCTCCATGGCTTTTCTCTCTTCCTCCATACTGCTGATTCCCTTAGGCCCCCACCTTACTGCTGCAGGAACCTTCCAGTGGCAACTAGCAGCTCCAAAGAGTAGGGCAAGTTCCATGATACCCTGGCCAAATTTCCCCTAGTAATAATACTGACTTGGGTGTCCCCTGAAAAGAGTCTACTAGCCTAGTGGGACTAACCTGTTCAAAGGATAAATAAATAAATTAAGAGTCAAGTAAGGTCTTCCTGGATAAAAGAAAGGTAAGATAAAAGGAAGGTAAAAAGGTTGCAATAGAAACATTCAAGTTCGTGAAGGAAATGATAACATTCTTGGTAGATAACACGTTTTAAAAAGATGCATGACAACAAGCATGATTATTTTGTGATTTGAGAAACAAAGAACAGACATCCGTGGGCCACTATTAGTAGATATTTTGTTAGATATGATGGTTTCATGGTAAGCGTTGTAGAGCATGATTATGAAATGGAGTTAAAAAAAAGTTGCTTGAGAAAGTTTTTATGTTTTATTCTGAAATGAGATAGACAGGAACAGTCTCTGTTACCTAACGCCTGCCAGTAAATTGCATGTTTTCAAACTTGGAGTGCCAGACCATTCATTTCTGTCAGTTAGTTATGCATTCCTTTGTTGGTTACACTGTTCATAGATTCTTACTAAGCTTACTGCCAGCAAAACAATTGAGAAGATCAACAACGTTGCCCAGTACTGGTGGGAGGCTATCTGTGTCCCCCACTAAGTAGGCTTTTTCTCTGTATACCACCAGTGAAAATTTGTGATAACCCATCCAGTTAAAGGCTACTACAAAAGTGCTCTTGTTGATAAGTAAGGCCAGCCTGTTCCAGAAACTATGGATACAGTGAATGAGGCATAAACAAGTCTAGCCATCTGCAGTGAGAATAGAACCCACAATCTTCGACTCTTTCACCATTTAAAAAAAACAGTGTTTCAAGTTGAGCCACTATACTAGCATTACACGTTCCAGACTGGAGTCCGGTGTGGGTTTAGCTTCTCTGCCTTCTGCCTGTTGAGTTTGAGGATAAAGTCTGGTTGCCGTGCAACACTGAACTGTATAAAGGGGGTAATTGAAGAACGGAATGAAGAAACGAATGAATGAATGTTTCCGTTGCATATTTTGGGATAATCAGTGAAATAAGATGGTCAGTGGAGAAACTACTGAAGCCAGTCAGTCAGCTTGGATGGATTTCTAAATTTCATAATCTTAATCATGGTCAGTCCTTATATTTAGTACATAGTAATGAGGACACACGTACATCAAGTTACAGAGTAAAGTATTTAATGCAAGCAAACCTTAACATGAACAGAATGAAAGACGTTTCCAGAATGTTATATCTGTAAAGAAATCTGTGAGGGGAAGTGGTTAGTAATGTGACATAGGAATGGGGAGCAGGAAAAATTCCAGAACTTGGGTGTTAAATTGCCTGTTGATTGGTGATCTGCATTTGCATCTTAACACATGTATACCACACAGTCTTGCCCAGTCAAGGACAGGACAGGATTTTTGGAATTCTTTTTTGTTCCTCCACAGCACCCTGCCCATTAGTCCCCCTACCTACACCTAGTCAGCCCATTTGGTCCACAGAGTGAGAGCCAGGCATCCCCATGCTAGATGCAAGGCCTACATCTCATTCTTGTTCATGCATGGATACCCTATTTGCCCCATTTGTTCTCCCGTAGTGAGTTTGAGCTGTGGGAAGGAGTTCACACCTACCTCTTGGTAGCTGTCTGAGGTCCACTGAGTGCTGTCTACTGTGGGAAGTGTGCTGCTGCAAGCTGACTTCCATGACCTGTGCATTTGCACAATGGTAAGTGTGCTCAACAGACCCAGTTGGCATGGGTGCAACACCTAGTCCTGTTCCTTGGCTGTCACTGAAGTGGTGATTCAGAGTCACCTCCCGCTGGATAGGTGTGTCAACAATAGTCTTTGTCATTCTCATTCTGTCCTGCATGGTTCTTCTAACACCCAACCCTCAAATCAAACCTGGTTGTGTCTGGAACGTAATCAGGGCTTTATCCCCAATTAATATACAGCCAAGCTAGGAATTTTAGAATTGTTAATCAGATTTCATTCTGTCCCCCATCTGTGAAATGACCAGCATTTTCTGACTCATGTACCACACCCATGTTCTCTTCCACCTGCAGTATAACTGCCATTTTTCCCCATGTTACATATCCTAAATATAAAATTAAGGATGCAGCAGAAATGCGACAATCATTATATTAGAAGTATACAGTTGAACATTTGACTATCTTATTTGCTAGCTCACTTGCACTTCTGATTTCATTTAGGAATGCTTAATGTATGCTCTTTCAATACTAATGCATTAAAAAGCAACATCAATTGAAAACAAAGTGTACAGGCCTTTTCCTTTGGTTGGGAAAAGCTCCTTTACCACCATATTTAATATGATCAACAGTGGGGTCATTGTACTGCTGGGTGAGCAAGGCTCCTTTACCACCAGATTTAATATGATCAGCAGTGGGGTCATTGTACTGCTTGGTGAGCAAGGCTCATTTACCACCAGATTTAATATGATCAGCAGTGGGATCATGGCACTGCTGAGTGAGCAAGGCTGCTTTACCACCAGATTTAATATGATCAGCAGTGGGGTCATTGTACTGCTTGGTGACCAAATCTCCTTCACAACCAGATTTAATATGATCAGCAGTGGGGTCATGGTACTGGTGGCTGAGCAAGGCTCATTTACCACCAGATTTAATATGATCAGCAGTGGGATCATGGCACTGCTGAGTGAGCAAGGCTGCTTTACCACCAGATTTAATATGATCAGCAGTGGGGTCATTGTACTGCTTGGTGACCAAATCTCCTTCACAACCAGATTTAATATGATCAGCAGTGGGGTCATGGTACTGGTGGCTGAGCAAGGCCCTTTTACCACCAGATTTAATATGATCAACAGTGGGGTCATGGTACTGCTGGGTGAACAAGGCTCCTTTTGCCACCAGATTTAATATGATCAGCAGAGGGGTCATGGTACTGCTGTGTGAGCAAGTCCCTTTTACCACCAGATTTAATATGATCAGCAGTGGGGTCATGATACTGCTGGGTGAGCAAGGCTCCTTTACCACCAGATTTAATATGATCAGCAGTGGGGTCATTGTACTGCTGGGTGAACAAGGTTCCTTTACCACCAGATTTAATATGATCAGCAGCGGGTTCATTGTACTGCTTGGTGAGCAAGGCTCCTTTACCACCAGATTTAATATGATCAGCAGTGGGGGTCATTGTACTGCTGGGTGAACAAGGTTCCTTTACCACCAGATTTAATATGATCAGCGGTGGGGTCATTGTACTGCTGGGTGAGCAAGTCTCCTTTACCACTAGATTTAATATGATCAGCGGTGGGGTCATTGTACTGCTGGGTGAGCAAGTCTCCTTTACCACTAGATTTAATATGATCAGCAAAAGCAAAAAAAAGAAAGAAATACCACCAACAACGAACAAGCTATTCAGCCTTCAAAGAGTAAAAAAGTATAAAAAAACACCATGATAATATACAAATAAAATTTACAAGTCACACCCCACTGTTAATTAACTTAAATTACATACTTCCAATTACAATCTTTATTTAACCCTGATGGTTCCAAACTGTTAATTTTTAAAATATATGAGGTTTCCTTTCTACGCAGTTTGCTAAGCTAACCAATTCCCCCAAAGATACCTCAGTAAGCAACAATAGATTGAATTTTGTAAATTTTGCAAAGATAGAAACTTTGTTGTGAAGCCATCTGACAAAGGTAACCAAATAGTGATTTTGAACTTTGTACAATACTTAGATATGTGCTGTATACACCTAAATGATGGTAATGTTTATGAGAAATGTAACATTGATTGTTATTTCAGAGCTGGTGATGAGTATCTGTTATTGTTGGATAAGGGACAGCGTTTGGGTTATTTTTCTTCGAATGATGTTACAAAAAAGTTTTGTGTGGAAAACAGCAGTCTTCCTGTTTTCTACTGTTTACCCAAGACGCATAAGAGCCTCAATAACTTAACTGGGAGACCAGTTGTTTCTGCTGAAAAATATTTTAAAACCTATTAGTATTTTTCTGCATGAATTTTAAAAAATATATATGTTTTGGCATTAACCTCATATGTAAGAGACAGCCAAGATTTCCTGACTAAAATACAGGGTTTTAGATGGAATAGTTCCATGTACTGGTTGTGCATGGACGTTAAAAGTTTATATACCAACATTAGGCATGATGTTCATAGGTTTATACTAGGCTATCTGCCCTTAGGCATTTATAAGCCTAGCCCAAAGTTTTGTGGCTTACACCACCCCTTATATGAAAAAATACTGTGCCCATTAGTTTGTTGTGCCTCTGTCCAGCAGTGACACAGAGATGATTCCCGGGGTAAACCTACGATCTCCCATCCACAGGTCAAGATTTCTGTTGAACAGAGCCAGCGAGGTGCTCTGCCTCACATGGACCGGGATTTTATTCCACAGCATAGGGAGTCTCTGAGTGATAAATCTATCACTCAAGCACGTCCTATTTATATCCGTACTAAGGTTTAAGTCGTTTGCTCTAGTGGTTTTGGTGGATTTGGATGTTTTGAGGTGGAGCTTGTCCATTAATTCCAGGTTGGACATGGCCTTGTATGTCAGGCACATGTCACCTCTGAGCAGACGGTATGCGACTGAATAGAGCTGGAGTTTCTTCAATCTGGCAGCATATGACAGATTTTGGAGTCCCTTTATCCTTTTGGTGAGGAACTTTTGGGGTCTCTCCAATTGCTGCAGATGTCGGGTGAGATGCATCCCGAATGGGGCATTGTACTCGATCATTGGTCTGATAAGTGAAGAGTACAGGGGAACAATGACCTCACTAGATCTGGATGTGAATCCCTTCATGATCAGGTGGGCAATGTAGAAGGTCTTTCTAACCACTTTAGCAACGTGAGTGTCAAAAGAAAGGCCACTGTCAACCTGGGTCCCCAGGTCCCTGATAACCTCTTCTGTGCTTAGTGGATTGCCGCCTGTATGGTAGCTTGGGTTACCTTGTTTTTCCCGAAGGGTATGACTATACATTTTTTGGCGTTTAACTTCAGGCCATGGCTCTGGCACCAGCTATCTCTTTCCGTGAGTCCCTTCTGAAGGATATCCGTGTCCGATGCACTTTCCACTATGGCGCCCAGTTTGGTATTCATGCTCTGTTTTATTTTCTGGGTGACTTCCCTATGTCTCACTTTGTGATTGGTTTGGTGGCATTTTGCTTAAAGAATACTTTTTTTACTTTCAGTGGGCAAGTTTTCCATCAGCTGCAGGGGACTGCAATGGGGGCAGCCTCTGCCCCCATATATGCAAACCTGGTGATGGGCAAATTTGAGCTTGATAATATATATCGTCATAATTTTTATAGGTCCCAGGTTTTGCTATACTTAAGATTTATTGATGATCTTATTTTTCTATGTGAAGGTCCTGTGGACACGGCCCCTCAGTTTATGGAAGACTTACAAGTTAACAGCATGGGCTTACAATTTGAGGTATCCAGCTTGGTATGGAGGTTAATTTTTTGGACATCAAACTTAGTCAGTTGAATAGTGGATTGTATAATACATTTGAATACTGAATTGTATAATACATTTGAACAGAGAAATCAGTTTTTATACGGAAATATTTGCCATCCAGATCATTTGATAAAGGGTTTATGTTATAATGAATTTTTAAGGATACACAGATTATGTAATAAGGATGAAGTTTTTTTTTCAGGAAATCATGGAATCTGAAAAAATGTTTCTAGATAAGGGTTATAATGGAATTAGTTCTGGATGCAAATGTTAAGGTGATGGAATTAAGATGGCCTGATGCCCAAAATAACGGGGGTTTGAGGTAATGATTATATCCATGAGAATAGTGGTCGTATGTGTTTAAGGTCTAATGATACCTCTCCCCAATATGTAACCAATAAGGAGAGGAATTCGTATCTACTTTGTCACTACTTTTAATGTTATTAGTGATAACGTAATGAACACGATTTGTCAGGTTTGGCCTAGCAAGGAATTCAATACATTGCTACCTAAGAGGTTACAAATTTCTTATAAGAGGGCTAGAATTCTAAGGGATATGGTTATACATAACCAGTTTGAAACACCTGTGGTGGAAATTAACATAGAAATGCCAATACCTAAAGGTACTATACCATGTAATAGATGCTCTGTATGCAAAAATGTGGTTAATAGTTTTAAGCATATTAATGGACAATATTTTTTTTGCTAGAGGTAGTTTTAGTTGCAACACATGGGGTTATATATGCCTTAAAGTGTAGTTGTAATAAATATTACATTGGTGAAACCAGTAGGAGCGTTCAAGTGCGTTTTCAAGTGCACTTAAGAGATATAAAAAATGCTAAAATAGCCCTTTAGGCAGTCATTTTTCTGATTTTCATAGTTCCAGTCCCAATCATATTTGTGGTTGTGTTTTGGAAAAAATTGAGGTATCTTTGGGGGAATTGGTTAGCTTAGATAGCAAACTGCGTAGAAAGGAAAGATTGTAGTTGGAGGTATGTAATTTAATTTAATTAACAGTGGGTGTGACTTGTAAATTTTATTTGTATATTATCATGGTGTTTTTTTTATACTTTTTTACTCTTTGAAGGCTGAATAGCCGAGGTGCTAAGTAATAAATTTGTTGGCTTGTTCATTGTTGGTGGTATTTTTCTCTGTTCCAGTTTATGTGCCTGAAGCTGAGACATTTGGTGTCTGGGTGATACGCAAACTGTCCTCTTATGAATATGCATTTACAGAACATGGGCTTCATGGTGTGTGCTTATGTACGTCCTTCTGTTTCACTGTAAATTTGCAGACTGAGTTGATTTATTAGGTTGTACTTCTGATAAGATTTTTTTCTCAGATCGTCATATGATCAAAACTACCCAACTTCCAAATGAATTTTCAAGGGAATTTATTGGGAACCAAAGCTTTTCACATCTGCCATGCAGAGAAGCCCTACTCACTTGAACATCAACTTTGAGGAAGATGAAATGGCAACTTTGCCAAAATGCCGATTCAGCAAATCATGTGCTGAAAATAGGCTTGACAAACCACGACATTGACATTTCACATTTCATTACTAGAGTAGGAAACAAGATAGTACCGCAGCAAGTGAAACCGCTCAAAAGCATGTGCTCTCCAGGGGTTACTACTGCTTTCTCATGGTAGTTTGTTGACAAGACAAGCTGGTACTACTAAATCTAGCAGATGCCCCATTTTCTCAACATAACATTAGAAACACAAGAAGATGACATAATCATCTTCCCCTGTTATGAAGGTTGGAGGTCACTGGACTCAAACCCTTGTCTCCAACTTTGCCGCCTAACACCTTGACAGTTGTATATTGTTGCATCCATTTGCATGAAGCTCTACACTGAAACCCAGTGATCTTATTTATGGGCAGTAAATAGAGGCAAATCAAATAAATGTCCAGTAACTTCAAGATGCAGAAAGACTAACATTTTAGATGCATAATTAATCCAATTAAGTGATTCTTCAAGCCGTAGGCCTGCATTGTGGTGAGTTGTATTGTTTGTACGGTGATCTTCTCCGGGGTCAACCTGGTCCACTGAGTTAAAAAACAATTAATTGTATGATGCTATACATTATGTTGTAATGGTAATTCTAAATCTCTTTTTGCTTTTTGTACTAACGTGAACTTTTGTTTTTTAGGTGCCTTACTGCATTTTTGGGGGTCTTCTTGATTACAAAGAACAGAAGGAGAGTTAAAGGCTTTGAACCTTATGTTTCAATGGATACAATGGCAAGTAAGTATCAATGTATTAAATAACCATAATTGTGGTTGCATATAACATTTAGATGATCTGTTTCAGTATGTTCGTGAGTCCCTAAGTTTTTGCTGTGTGTTCAATTTCTTTCCAAGTCCCAAAGACAGTGACATAGGTAAGCTGGAAATCATCCAGATTGCTGGCAGGTGTGCATGCTATATGTGAACGTTTGAGTCAGTGAGTGGGTGTGTGTGTGGGTCTGTGTTTCTTCCTGTGATAGACTGCTGTCCTGTTCAGGATTAATATGATATGCCTTGATATTTAGAAGTGCTAGGATAAAACCTGGCTCCCCTACAACCCTGAGAAAGAAAGATGTTGGAGAGTGAATACATTTAAGGGTTCTTTTTTAGTGAATGTTAATGGATGTGGCTTCAGTAGTAAACTGTAAAATGATTGCCCATATTGAAAAGGAAGTCCTCTGATATTTCTATTTCCATAGACAACAGGTGTAAATATACTTGCATTTGTACAGCTGCATATTAATTGTTAGCAAGGTAACCCTTGTACAAGTTTAGTGAGTCTAGGTCTGTATGAAACTGTTCAAACCCCATCTCTTTAAAAAAAATGTTCTTAGCAATAAGTATGGCCACTTGTTGGACTTGATGTTCCAGCTTGGGGTGGCCACCTCAGATCTGAGAGTGAAAGTAGTCTCCTGCTCTGATGGTTCAGCCTTGAGATACCATTCGATGCTGACCTGAGTGTGTACAGGAAGTTATGTAATATTACTAATACTTTTCTCTCTCTTGCTCTTCATCAGCTCCTTTTGGATTACAGTGCAAATTGGTATGGAGCTGTTGGTTGCAAGGTGTAATAGCTCTGTGATAGTGGATGTTAATTGTTTGGATCCTGAAACTAATATGTCTTACTTCTGTAGCTATGAAAGAACCACAGTATGATTCTGAGTTCTACTGTTTTCAAATGACAAAAAATGATGCAATGATGAAGGCATATCATCCTTCTGGAGGTCAGTTTGGTATTCAGCCTGTACTGTTCGTGGAATCCGTTTGGGACCGTCTGTACAATGGAATGCTTTTTCTGTCCACAGAGATGTCTGCTTTGAGAAACTAAGCAGCTATAGCTTTTCAGAGTAACCTGTCAGTTACTCCAAGCCGCTATGCTTTTCAAACTCATTGATAGGTTGTTTAGTCCAGCCTGTTTGGTTGCCAGGACGCCCTTTATTTTACATGATTGTGAATGAACTGCTTGATTCTTTGAGGAAAAGGTGGACTGCATTACAAAGGAAGCATTCCTGGGAGCTTACAGTGGGTTTTGCTTTTGTGTGACAAAATTATACAATCAGACTGGTCTGAGGTTGAGTTTGGTGACCTTAATTTTACAGAGCTTATGTAGATGCTTCATGTCTGTGACCCACTGCATGTAGGCTAGACTCGTACAAGCTTGCTAGGATGCTGATGTGTTCAACCAAAAAAACACACCACCGGCACACGTCCAGGAAACTGTGTAAGGAACGTAGCTAAAACAGCAGCTCTTAAATGCACAATACAATCCACGAATAATCCACCAAACAACCATGTTGTGTAGAGTCTTGTGTCCTTTCATTTTTTACATTTTGTAAGACACCCAGGTGTCAGCATCTTAGCCCAGGATGTCCTTCAAGGATGCATCTGCAGTCCTTACAAATGGGTTGTCCTGTCGTCAGGCAGCCCTTCGGTCGGCCAGATTCCAAAGTCTGGGTCTGGCCTCGGCTGGTGTCGCACTTCACCCGACGTCATAGCTGCAGTTATTCAGGTATAAAGACATCAGCCGACGCCATTTTCCTCAGTCTTTCTTGCCGCGTGGCGCCCGAAGCAGAAGCTGTTCGCAAGTGCCGGTCGGTCAGAACCAGAGATTACTACTACCGAATACTACTTCGAAGACTTCTAAAAAGCTAAGTACCCCATTGGGGACTCTTTCTTGCCTCAGCCGATGTCAGGAAAAAGTGAATAACTGTTTAACTTGTGGGAAACAAATACCTCATAAAGATTTCCACTCTTACTGCTTATCTTGTCTAGGCCCAGACCACGACGTCGCAGCTTGTCTAGCCTGTGCTTCTTTTAACCGGCGGACGCTTAGACGTCGGTCGGAGTTTGCTGAGGAGTTTTTCGGCTCCGATTTTGCTTATATTATGCCGTCGGATCCTCCGACTTTGCAAATATCTAAAAAACGCAAGGAAAAGGACCGACACTCGCGGTCCGCGGTTTTGGCTGAAACCGTGGTTAAGCCAACCGCGAGTGTCTCTGTTTCGGCTGAAACTGAGCAAGCGGTTCCTCCTTCAGCCGAAAACTTTCCTTCTGCCGAGGCCTCTACCAACCTCGTGGAATCGGCTTCTGATATCCCACCTGCTGTTACAGTTTCTCAGGAATTATCAGACACTATTCCCTTGGATATTTCAACCCCTGCACGTGGAGCTGCTAGGCCACCTGCAGCCATGTCCATTAAGGCCTTTGCCAGTGCTAAAGCAGCTAAAACTACTAAATCTGTGCCTGCTAAGCCCCCCTCTCACAGGCCTAGCTCTAGTTCACAAATGCTTAGTTTAGCAGAGGATCTCATTTCTTTAATCCAAGGATCCCAACCTCAACCAGACAGGGCCTCCCACCCGCCTCCAGAGAAGAGGCCTAGAGCAGAGCCCCCTGAGCCAGTGTCTACAGATGATTCCTCTGATGACTCAAATGATTCAGACCCTCCAGAGGCCCCATACTCTCCTTATGAAGACTCCGATGGTGAAGAGTCCATTCCTTCTGCCTCTCCGCCTGAGGAATTTTCCTTTGGGGAAACCCTGCATGCTATGAGGGAACAATTTCAGTGGCAGGGCCAGGATTTCTCAGATTCCAGAAAAAGGCTTAGAACTTTTCTGCATTTACCACAACATAGGCCTTTAGCCATACCTCCAGTTCTTTCTGTTGTAGATGATGCATTTAATGATGCTTGTACTGCTCCTGATTCTCTGCCTCCGGCCCCTGTTAAGCCCGATAGATACTACAGGGTCCCGGATACACATTACCACTTGTATAAGGCTCCCCTTGCAGATCCAGAGACTATCTCCCAAGGACCTAAGGCTGTAGCAGCCACCTCTGCCAAAACCCCGCTGCCCTCTGAAAGGGAATCCAGATCCTTAGAGAGATGGGGTAAAAAAGTTTACACTTCTGCTACTCTTTCAGCTAGGGCCTTGAACTGTCAATTTCACATGATGCAGTATCAAGAATTCTTGCTAGATCAGTTAACCAAAAAAGTGTCCTCAGATGAAACAGTAGACAAAAAATATGTGCAGGAAATGGTACATAACATTCAACAAGTCAGTAACCCATTCCCTAAAATGCGGCTATGATGCACTGGAGGCTTCCTTTAGATCAGCCATGACTGGCACAGTCATCAGAAGGCATGCATGGCTAAAAGAACAGGCCTTACCAGACCATGTCAAATCAAAACTATTAGATGCTCCTATGGATAAGATCAATTTGTTTGGCTCTCCTGCACAACAAGTGCTGACGAAGATGGAAGAGAAGGCAAAATCTGTCCAAACAGTAAAAGATTTCTTACAGGTCCAACCTCCGAGGTTTAGCAGGAATTGGCCCTCCAAGAATTGGTCCTTTCCAGACTCCTCCAGAACTCAGAGAGGCAGGAATAGGCATTCAAGAGGCAGAAGCCAATCCAGGGGTGCCTACAGAGGACGTCAGTGGCAGGGCAACAACCAGCAAGGCACAGCCACAGACACAGCCACCACCACAACTACAGGTCAGTCACAGTGACTTGGCTCTGGCACCGCCTACCAGGGAACAACTGCAAGCACCCTTAGGCGGGAAGCTAGCCTTATTTGCAATAAACTGGCATTACATCACAAGAGACAAGTGGATTTTACAGATAATAGACCAAGGTTACAGGTTTCACTTCCATACTCTACCAGGGAAGAGAGGAATGCCAAACCTACCTCCAAATCAAAAGACAGAAGCACTAAGACAAATATCCCAATTATTAAGGATGAGAGCTGTAGAAAAGGTACCATCTATGGAGCAAGGGAAGGGATTTTACTCCAGACTCTTCCTGGTACCAAGAAAAGAAGGCAAATGGAGACCTATTCTCGACTTGTCCGCTTTAAACACATTCCTCATTGTTCCAAAATTCAAAATGCTGACCCTACAGCAGCTTCTTCCCATGCTGGGCAAGGAGTCTTGGCTGGTGACTCTAGATCTCAAGGAGGCATACCTGCACGTCCCCATATGACCAAACTGCAGAAGATACCTCAGATTTCTTGCAGGATCAGAGCATTATCAATTCTCAGCATTGCCCTTTGGCTTATCTACTGCGCCCAGAGTGTTCACTAAATGCCTGGCATCAGTAATTGCTCATTGCAGGCTTCAGGGAATCCAAATCTACCCATACCTGGACGACTGCCTGATACAAGCGGACAACAAAAGCAAGCTAGCAGAAGATTTACAAAGGGTCATTTATCTGCTACAAGCCCTGGGATACACAGTCAATATAAAAAAGTCAAGACTGATACCATCCCAGAGAATAACCTTTTTGGGTGCAGAATTGGACACATCAAGGCAAATGGCATTCCTAACAGTAGAAAAACAGGAGCAGCTACCTCTCTACTTCTTGGCTTTAACAAAGCAGAACCATCTGACAGCAAGAAAAGTACTGCAAGCCTTGGGCTTCATGGCATCCTGCATAATATTGGTTCCTCATGCCAGACTGCATATGAGAAAACTACAGTGGTACCTAAGGAATTTATGGTCTCAACACAAGCACAGCTTAGAAACCCAGATTCCCATTATTCCATGCCTGAAGCAAGAATTCCTATGGTGGGCTCAGGCTTGTCAATCAAACACAGGATTGCCCTTTCACAGTGCTCAACCAAGCCAAACCATCACGACAGATGCCTCAGACCTCGGTTGGGGGGCACACATGCTGGACAAGTGCATACAAGGCTTATGGTCTCAAAACCAGCTGCACCTACACATAAATCTAAAGGAAATGCTGGCAGTAAAACTGGCAATTCAGGCATTCAGACCATTCCTTCAACAGGGTCTATTGATGATAAGGACAGACAACACCACAGTTATGTGGTACATCAACAAACAGGGAGGCACACATTCGTATCCTCTTTGCCGGATGGCACTGGATCTCTGGAATGTGGCCCTGAGCTACAACATTCAGTTAAAGGCAATTTTTGTACCAGGAAAAGAAAACATCCTAGCAGACATTTTAAGCAGGACTACCACAGATGCCCACGAATGGATGCTGCATCCGGACATCTTCAAAACCATTACAAGAAAATGGGGACTCCCAGAAATAGACTTATTTGCATCCCCACGCAATCACCAACTAAAGAAATTCATTCTGCACAAGGACGTACCACCCACTTGCTTGGAAGGTGGACTCCCTATCCTTCAGTTGGAAAAACCTGACAGCATATGCATTCCCACCACTTCCTTTGATGCACAAAGTGCTATTGAAGATCAAAGAGGACCGTCCAAGGATCATTCTGATAGCTCCAGACTGGCCAAGGCAACATTGGTACCCATTACTGAGGAGCATGTCTCGGGAACAAATATGGCCACTACCCCTGGTTCCCTTGCTGTTAACACAGAACAACTACAATAATCTGCATCCAAACCTGAAAACTCTGCAGCTGACTGCCTGGAACATTGCATAAGACCAATTAACCCAAATTTATCCCAAAGGGTTAAAGACATTATCCTTGAGGCTCGCAGACCCTCAACAAGAAAAAAATTATTCAGCAAAATGGAAAAGATATCTCATTTGGAGTACTGCAAAAGGAGAAGATGTGTCACTGGTAAACATAGCCAACATTCTGGAATACTTGGCAGAGCTCTTCCACACAGGCCTGTCCTATTCCTCCATCAAGATTCATGCATCAGCTATTTCAGCAGAATACGACTTGGATCCTCCTGTCTTCTCACATCCTCTGCTCAGACAGTTTCTGAGAGGAATTAAAAATGTAAAGCCTCCTAGGAAGCCACCATTACCAGCATGGGACTTGGAACTTTGTGCTAGAAAAATTGACACTTCCTCCTTTCGAACCAGCAGCAACAGCAGAATTGCAATACTTATCATGGAAGGCTGCTTTCCTGCTGGCAATCACTTCAGCAAGAAGGGTATCTGAACTTCAGGCATTAATGGCAGTGCAACCCTTCCTGATCTTCCATCAAGATAGAGTGTCCATGAGAACAAATCCTTCCTTTATGCCTAAGGTGGTTTCCAGAGTTTCTTTAAATCAGGCTATCCACCTACCTACATTCTTCCCTAACCCACAGAACAGGGGAGAAAGACTGCTGCATACCTTGGATGTACATAGGCAATTACGCTACTACCTGCACAGGACCAAGGGCAATAGAAAAACTGACCAACTACTGGTAGCATATGCAACAGGAAGGGAAGGAAAAGCAATTTCAAAACAGACTATCTCCAAGTGGATAGGAAATTGCATTAGATTTTGTTACTCCTACCATGGAAAGAAAACTCCAGAGAACATCAGGCCTCGCTCTACAAGGGCAACAGCCACTACCACAGCCTTCTTACGAGGAGTGGCTACCAAGGACATTTTAGAAGCTGCTACTTGGAGCTCCGTGCATACATTTGCCAAGCATTATAATTTACCTTTATACTCTAGATCCCGAGCAGGCTTTGCCACTGCTGTTTTGCAAGGGATCCTAACTACACCATAACTTTATTTGTCCACCTCCCCCAGTTTGGCTATGGTATTCTACCCATTTGTAAGGACTGCAGATGCATCCTTGAAGGACATAGTACAGTTTTGTACCTACCATAAATGTAGATGTCCGATAGGAATGCATCTGCAGTCAGGATTACCCACCCGCCTTCCCCTCTGTGGTGCTCCTAGGTTATTTGCCCATCTTATAGCTAGCTGGGGGAATCTATTATGGTGTATTTGTTTGCATATATGTACATACATGCTTATTTTTTGTGTTTGCTCTCTACTATTTGGAATCATTGGCATTTATCCAAATTTAGCCTTCCAAGAGGGCACCTGGCATCTGGGGCAAGAAACACTGAGGAAAATGGCGTCGGCTGATGCCTTTATACCCGAATAACTGCAGCTATGATGTCGGGTGAAGTGCGATACCAGCCGAGGCCAGACCCAGACTTTGGAATCCGGCCGACCGAAGGGCTGCCTGACGACAGGACAACCCATTTGTAAGGACTGCAGATGCATTCCTATCGGACATCTACATTTATGGTAGGTACAAAACTGTACTTTATACTTCCCCCTCCCTCATTAATATAACAGTGCCCAGCTGTATACCAACTTTTGTTTATTTTATTTATTTTTTTATCTAATTTCTCTCTCTTTTTTTTTTTTTTTAACCAGGTCATTCCCAGTAGGCTGGTAGCTTCTTTGCAGGAGTGACCCGAAATTGTATTTATCTTTTTCTTCTTTCAGCTTTTCCAAGTTAGGGGTCGCCACAGCGGATCACCTGTCCGCTCATGATTGGCAGTGGAGTTTTACTGTGTCGAGTTGCCAGCCTGGCGCCCAACCTTCCACACAAGGCACACACACACACGCATACAAGGGCATTACTGAAATACTTTTTTAATAGGTGCCATGAGATCTTATCCAGCCACCTGAACTACCACCAGCTGTAGCAGATGGGGCATCGGTTTGATTTCTCATCCAAAGGACAACGCACTCATGTGTACAGCACCCCCTTATGCTGCACTACAGTGTCAGTACTTGATCTACTTGGTGTGGGAATAGAACCCACAGCCTTCTACACCACATGCAGGTGTGCTACCTTTTGTGTCACTGACACTGCAAGTTTTGCCCCAGATTGTTGTGATCATGTTCCCTATCACCGGATGCCTTTTATTGCATGATGAGGTCCGCCATGGTGCCCATTCTTAACCTGACTCCATGTTTAACATGGGTAACAGGTTGGAGTTAGTGTCTAAGCTGCGCAATCTCAAGAGCGACTCTGATAATTGACTGTCATTTCTGGTTCAAGGGGAGATATAGTCTGTGTACTCACCCCTTCCCAGTTACGAGTTACTGTCTTCTTAGCTGTTAGCATGAAAAGAAGTAGAAATCAACTTTCTTTGTTTGTGTATTTTATTTCCGGGGCTCAGTAAAATAAGGAAAAGTGCCCATTTTCTGCATCAACAAAACATGTACAAGCAGTCTTTCAGTGCCACTTCACATACCTGTCATCCACTGTCTACTACTGCAAGCATTCAGACCAACTCAGATGGGAGTCATTGCCTTCCAAAGAACCTGGCATGCTTTAAATTTGAGCACACCTAGGTGTCAGCTGCATCTTAGCCCAGGTGTGGCTTCCTCTTCCTCATTAATCTAAATTTCCCTGTTATTGTTATGGAGAGAATAGGGTGTTGTAATCATTACTACTTAACCCTTCTTTACTATGATCCCCCTTCTTGTATTGTTTAAGTTTTCCTGTTATTGTTATGGAGAGAATAGGGTGTTGTAATCATTACTACTTGACCCTTCTTTACTATGATCCCCCTTCTTGTATTGTTTAAGTTTTCCTGTTATTGTTATGGAGAGAATAGGGTGTTGTAATCATTACTACTTAACCCTTCTTTACTATGATCCCCCTTCTTGTATTGTTTAAGTTTTCCTGTTATTGTTATGGAGAGAATAGGGTGTTGTAATCATTACTACTTAACCCTTCTTTACTATGATCCCCCTTCTTGTATTGTTTAAGCCGTGGAATTATCTACCGTCTAACTTTAGTGCATGCTTCTATTAATTTCAACTTGTGTACTTTCTTTGCAAAGCGCTCCTATCAAAGCAAGGTGTCTGGACATTATTCAGGTTTCTGTCCAGACTAATCCACTGCTGGGTAAGTTGTGCCACCAGGCAGATTGTATCAAAATAATCTATCATGTGCTGTTCTTGTGTTCCTTGATACTTCACATTTCATAGAACTCCACTCTTTAAAGGAGAACAGTGGGATTCCGTTCAAAAATGCTCAAAATGTCTGCACGTTTCCACCCTGATGACTGATCCTGCTAAAATACTTAGTACTGCAGCATTTAAAAACTGTTATTTCAACCGTCGTTCTAAAACAGTGCAGAGCCTTACAGTACTGTAATGCTTTCAGTTTAAAAAACCACCTCTCGCTACACTAAAACGCTTGCTGAAATCTCTGTAATCCTGATGTCAGGACTGCTACAAACTAGCTGTAGTGTCTTCCAAAGTTCCCTCCCCCAAACTGACATTAGCACAGCTGTATTTGCATTCAAATGAAAAAATGCATAGACCTGCCCAATTCTGTGATATCACTGCTCCATAGTCCTTTCCATGGCCATAAGTTGTTTAAAAGCATTTCCACTAAATCTGGAACCTCATTTCCTTGCTGGTGGTGCCTGCAGTGTGTGTTTTCCCATTGGATTTTTACAAACCTTATCTTCATGAGCCAGTATCTCTTGGTGCCCTTCTATTCCATTGTTGCAGTATTCATACTGTGGGATTTCTGGCCCTCAGGCAACCTGACGTCAGCTCCTATACAAAAGCTTAAGCCTGGCTGCTGTAGGTGCGTGGGACGTCACAGGTTGGGACATAAATCATGGAGTATAAATGTGAAGTCGGCACGCACAGACTCCAGAACGTTTCAGCTGCCGACGACAATTACTTTGACCGCTTTGCCCCTATGTCTGAAGACTTCTAAAAGATAAGTACCCCGTTGACGTTTGCCTTTTTCATACTTACTTAAGCTTTAGCTTGTTTGCTCTAGTTATTTTTTTTAGCCGATGTCAGAGAAAAAGAGTAAATGTAGTTGCTGGCTCCAAATTCCGCACAAAGACTCCCACGACCGCTGTGTCTTTTGCTTGGGTAAAGAGCACGACCACAAGGCCTGCTCTATTTGCCAATCCTTTGTACCCAAGACCTTACGCAGCCGTCTGTCCGCGTTAATATCTATTTTTAGAAAACCAAAGGCTTAACCGCCTCACACTTAGGATGGATCCAGAGTTGGCTGCCCAAGCTGAACAACCACGGAAGAAGGCCAAGGTTTGCAGGCCTTCTCCAGATGCTACTCTGTCTTCAGATATCCCGCTGACTACCATTCTAGGGGCTGAGGGACACCTGATTACTCCGGTTCCAATGGCTCCTCTGGAAGAGGCCATGTCACTACCCATGGGAAGCACGTCAGCAGAGTTGATTCAGACTTCGTTCATAACTGAAATCGAGGGGGAACCATCGCTTAACAGCCAACCGAGACCTCTCCTACACAAGCGCAGGCCACTGTTTCCCTGCCCACCCAGATACACACTCCTTCTAAAAGGAAGCAGAAAACCAAATACTTGAGCCCGATGCCTCCGGCAGGCCCAGACTGGGAGTCCTTCACTTCCTTCTTGATGCAGACCTTTATGGGGCTTAGGCCTACAGGCCCTACTCCCACTAGCATCCCTGTATTGAGCCCTAGGCCGGCTTCTGCCTCCTCCCTACCTTTTGCATCTACTCAGCAAACCGTTACCAGAAGACCCAGACCAGTCTTACTCCTCTGAGGAATCTGTCTCTTGTGTTTCACAGATTGCCTCTCCCATAGGCTATTACCAACCTGAAGAGGACTCTATTGAAGGGGACAACCCCACCTGAGGACTTATTATTTGGGGAGACTATCTCAAAAATGAAAGAGTATTTCAAGTGGGATACTTCTTTAGTCTCTGAAACCCAGAAGAGATGCTTTGAGCTTCTACAGCTTGACTCCCCTTCACCTTCAGCCATCCCTCCAGTACTCCCTGCCTTCTTGGATGCCTTCACTTCTGTTTCCAAGAATCCAGACTCTCAACCTCCTGCCCCTAAGAGGCTGGATAGGTTTTACAAAGTCCCTGATGACTAGAAGTTCCTAGTAAACCACCTTTGGCCGACCCAGCTGTTGTTGCAGTATCCCCAGACAGAGACAGTCTAGGCCGTTGCCTTCTGCTTCCCTTCCGCCATCCGATAAAGACAGCAAAACAATGAACCATGAAGTGTATCCCTCATTGGTAAGATCAGACCATAAACTGATCTCACTGGATATTCACATCCCGACTCCACCCCCTGCCCTGAAAACCACAGTGAAAAACTTCTGTAATGCAAATTTAACACTCCTCAAAACCAAGGTGGAATCCTTCAAAGCCCCTGGGCCTACGGAAAATACGGCCCAGACCGCAGAATCCTTTATAAACGCATTCTATGAACACCTTCAGGAATGCATGGATCATGCAATCCCAAATAAAACCAAGTCCCAATCCTCCAAAGGCAGACGTCCTGTCTGGTGGACCCCAGCCATAAACAAACTATACAATAGAAGGAGCAAGCTACTACATGATAGAGCAAAATCCCAAAAAGGGAAGGCATCTCTGATCAGTATTAGCAAAGAACTACAGGCACTCATAAAATCGTCTAAAGCCAGCTTTGAGAGAAAAATTGCACAGGACACTAATGATAATCACAAGGCTTTCTTTAGTTATGTTAGGAACCTGGGTGGGAATTCCCAGATATGCTCAGAATTAGTCCAAAATGACAAAAAATACAACGAACCCACAGACATTGCCAACATCCTAGCTGACAGGTTCAGCGCAAACTCCCCCCCCCCCACCAAAAGGTCAAATATCTATCCCAGCAGAGTGCTGCCCCCCTGACATCTCAGATGCTCAGGTAAGAGCTGCCCTCTCCAAAGCAAAAAACACAGCATCAATGGGACCAGACGGTGTCCCGGGCTCTGTCCTACATGAACTCCAAGAAGAGCTAAACCCAAACATAAAACTACTGTTCAATCTCAGCCTTACTACAGGATATGTACCCAAAGAGTGGCATACAGCAACAGTGGTCCCTCTCCACAAAGGTGGTGCCTCAACAGATCCTGGAAACTATTGCCCCATAAGCCTGACTAGCTTGGTCTGCAAAGCTATGGAAAGGATCATCATGGACCTCATAAATAAAGATATTGGGGACCTACAGACACTGGATCCTACCCAGTTTGGCTTTGTTAAGGGCAGATCCTGCCTCTTAAACCTGGTTGATTTCTTTGAAACAGTCACTAAGGCCATTGATGAGGGGAAGGTGGTCCACACAGCCTACCTGGACCTCACAAAAGCCTTCGATACAATACCCGACTCTGGCATTATAGATAAGCTCACCAGCTTAAATATAAACCCCTATGTCACTAGATGGGTTGCAAACTGGCTCAAGGACAGAACCCACATGGTTAGAATTGCTGGAGCCGTGTGAGACTCCAAACCAGTTACAAGTGGCATCCCACAAGGCTCAGTCCTGGGACCTCTCTTGTTCGGTATATATTTCTCGGAGGTACAGGCCAACACAGAAGGACTGTGGCTGTCCAAGTTTGCAGATGACTGCAAACTGGGTGCCATAATCAACACTCCAGCCGACACAAGCATCCTCCAAAAGGGCCTCATAGAAACAAACAACTGGTGCCAGATCCATGGCCTCAAGCTAAACGCCAAAAAGTGTATAGTCATCCCCTTTGGCAAAAACAAAGTGCCCACAAATTACCACATAGGTGGTAATCTATTAAGTACAGAAGAAGTAATTAGGGACCTGGGGACCCAAGTTGATAGCAATCTCTCATTTGACAACCACGTGGCCAAAGTGGTTAGAAAAACATTTTATATAGCCCACCTAATCATGAAGGGATTCACACCTAGATCAGGGGAGGTAATTGTGCCTCTTTACTCATCCCTCATCATGCCCATAATTGAGTACAATGCCCCTTTTGGGATGTACCTTACCAGACACCTGCAGCAACTGGAAAGACCCCAAAAGTACCTCACCAAGAGGATCAAAGGGCTCAAACAGATGCCATATGCTGCCCGGTTAAAGAAACTCCAGCTCTACTCAGTGGCATACCGCCTGCTCAGAGGCGATCTGTGCCTGACGTATAAAGCCATGTCCAACCCGGAATTAATGGACATGCTGCACCTCAGAAAATCCAAATCCCATCGAGCCGCGCGCTCAAGAGACTTGAACCTCAGCACTGAAATAAATAGGACATGCTGGAGGGACAGATTCATAACCCAGAGGCTCCCTTCACTCTGGAATAAAATCCTAGTCCGGGTTAGGCAGTGTCCCTCATTGACTCTCTTCAAGAGGAATCTTGATGAGTGGATGGGAGATCGTAAGTTTACCCCGGGTATCACTTCTGTGTCACTGTTAGACAGAGGCACAGTACACTGTGTCACTGTTAGATAGAGGCACAGTATACTAACCTTTAAAAAGGGCATAGCAAAATTATTTTAAAATGGGTGGTGAAAGCCAAACACACTCTGGCTAGGCTTATAAATGCCCTAGGGCAGATAGCCTAGTATGAACCTATGAACCTATGAACAGGATGAGGAAAAAGGTATACACCTGCTCTACCTTAGCTTTCAGTGCTATAAACTACCAAACCTACATGGTGAAGTATGCCCTAGACCTGGTCTGTCAGGCCTCCACCTTGTTGGCTACCACTCCAGGCTGTCCAGCCAAATCTGACATTTCTTCCAAATTGTCCCTGGCCACCCATGTAGCCAGACACTATATCTGCTGCAACTATGATGCTTCAGAAGCAGTTGCCAGATCTGCTGCCACTGCATCCACCTTGCACAGATGCTCCTGGCTCAGACTGTAACCTCTGCCAGATGATTTTAAAGCCAAGATCATGGATGCTCCTCTGGATAACAACCTTATATTTGGCGAAAATGCTGCAGAATGTTTTAAACACTTGCAAGGAACTGCAGGTCATTAAGCACTTGCTGGTGTCCCCAGTGCCCAGATATTACAGGAGCTACCCAGCCAAAACATCCTTTGTTAGAAGGGCCACTTCCACATCTTTCCCCTCTACTGCCAGACCACATAGGGGATCTCGGAGACAACCTTATCCCCGTCCCCCTCAGACACAACCCCCCCAACAAACATCTCTTTCCAGATAGAGGGGGACACTCCTCTGCATGACTGCCTTGCCCAAGTGCCTCTGTCCGTCCTCCTTACCCAATGTCTCCCTTTTTGGAAAACCATCCCTACAGATCGGTGGGTTCTTTCCATCATCCAAGAATGATACTTTCTTTCCTGGAAAGAAAAACCTACACCAATAAGGATGCCTTTCCCTCCCAAAAATCAACTCCCTCTACTTCCTCCCATCCTGCAGGAACATCTCTCCCAAGAAACCATAGAAACAGTTCCCGCAGGTCAGTAGGGACGAGGCTTCTACTCCTGCCTCTTCTTAGTCCCAAAAAAGGGGCGGATGGCCCCAGGAGACCTATCCTGGACCTCTCTTACCTAAACCTTTTCCTACAGATTCCCTCCTTCAAGATGCTCTGTCTTCAAACTCTTTTACCCCTCATCCCGACTCGTGCCTTTATGGTCACTCTAGACCTAAAAGATGCATTCTTGCACATCCCAGTCAGACCCTCCCACAGGAGGCTCCTACGCTTCTCTAGGCCCTCCTCTCATTTACAATTTACTGCATTGCCTTTTGGCTTGTCTGCGCTACCCAGAGTTTTTACCAAGTGCTTGGCCCCAGCCATCACCCGTTGCAGAACCAAGGGGATGCAAATCTTCCCTTACTTGGACAACATTCTCATTTTGGCAGAATCGCAGTCTACCCTTCTGGCAAATCTCCAGTTCACCATGTCCCTTCTAAACAACCTGGGAAATCCTCTCTCCTCCACAACAGGACAAGGTTTTCCTAGGGTGCAGAATCAGAACAGATCTAATGAGATCAGTCATACCACCAGACAAGGTACAATCCCTCTCCTCCCATTTTCTAAGTCTATTGACAGAATCACATCTAACTGCAAGACAGTTTCTACAAACTATAGATCTCATGGCTGCCACCATTCCCATGCTCCCACTAGCAAGGATGCACATGAGGAAATTCCAGTGGTACATAGACGTTTGGTCCCAGAGCCAACAACCTCTAGACAAATTCACCCCCCTTCTGCCCTGTCTAAAATTAGAGCTGAAGTGGTGTATTCAGCAGGTTTCCAACAACCAGGGAATTCCTCTTCAACTTCCTCCCACTTCCCAGTCTATGCACACAGATGCATCAGATGTAGGATGGGGAGCAACCCTGCAGGGCTACAGGGTACAACAGTGCTGTTCCCCTGCCCTGCAAAAACAGCGCATCAATGTCAGGGAAATGACTGCTGTCCTCCAGCTCTAAAAGTCTTCCTTCCCATGCTGCAACCAGGAATACTCCACATTGTGACAGACAACATGACTGTCATGTGGTATCTAAACAAGGAGGGACAAAGGCATACCGGTTATGTTGGATAACCCTGCTAATATGGGAAAGAGCAGCAAAGCACAACCTCTTCCTGAAAGCTTCGTACATCCCCTCTCAGGAAAACAAACAAGCGGACTTACTCAGCAGAACCTCCTCTCTGCAACACGAATGGATGTTACACAGGGATACCTTACTACACATAGTCCACCAGTGGGGCACACCTCAAGTGGATCTGTTTGCCTCCCACCAGAACAGACGATAAATTTTACAGCAGGACTCACTCGCCAATAGCTTCGACAGTGGATGGTTTCAGTTTTTCATGGCAAGGAATGTACCTATACGCCTTCCTGCCCTTTCCTCTAATTCAAAGAGTCCTTCTGAAAATCAAGAAGGAACAACCAAAAATCTTGCTGTTGACTCCCTATTGGCCAAGGAAACACTGGTTCCCCCTTCTGTTTTCACTAGCCAAGAGCAATGACCACATGTTACCCCACCAGGTGGACCCACTAGCAACAGGGATCTATCCTTCACCCACAACTGTCTTTACTGCAACTAACTGTGGGTGATCAACGTTTGATCCCTTTTAGACAACACTACTCAGAAGACGTGATTTCTGTCCTGAGGGAGGCCAGGAAACCAACAACTAGAAAAAAATATTTGTCGAAATGGCAGAGATTCTGGAAATGGTGTTCTCTGAGAAACAAGGCCCCATTTCTAGCAGATCCTCCCCTGGTCATGAACTAGACCTGCAGACTCATTAGAGGGACTAGCTTACTCTTTTGTCAAAGTCCATCTCAGCCATTTTTGCATGCTTCCTTTACAGCTTTCTTTTCTGTCTAGACTGGATGTAAAACTTTTCCTGAGAGGGGTCTTGCACATCAGACCACCAAGAAACCCCATTCCTCCTCCCTGGGATCTCAACTTCATGCTAGAAAAGCTTACCCTCCCCCCTTTTTAGCCAGCCAGCACAACATCTCTTCAAATGTGCCCATGGAAAGCCATCCTTTTAGTGGCCATTGCCTCTGCTAGAAGAGTGTCTGAATTACAGGCCCTGATGGCTTGCCCTCCTTACACCACCTTCCACAATGACAGGGTTTCCCTTTGCACTAACACCTCCTTTATGCCCAAAGTAGTTAATGAGCTTTCCTTAAATCAGTCTAGTCACCTACCCACCTTCTTCCCCTTTCCTACTAACTCCACGGAGTGGATCCTCCATTCCCTAGATGTGCATAGGCAACTGAGATTCTACTTGGACAAAACCAAGTCTTTCAGAAAATCTGACCAACTGTTCATTTCCTTCCATCCCAGGGCCTTGGGTAAGGCATTCTCCAAGCAAACTATTTCCTCCTGGATCAGAAAATCCATCCATTTTTGCTACTCTCATCATCACAAACCATTGCCTCAAGAACAGCGAGCGCATTCTACCAGAGGCATGGCTACCTCTAAGGCCTTCATGATAGGACTAGACACAGCTTCCATAATGGAGGTAGCCACCTGGTCCACAGTCCATACTTTCACCAAGCACTACAAGCTAGACTAGGTCTCTATGGCTAGGACAGGTTTTGCCAGGGCAATCCTGCAAAGATTCCTAGAATCCTCCACCTCTACCACCTCCCAACATTCCTTCTAGCTGTGGTACTCTCCCACAGTATGAATACAGCAACATGGGACTAGAATGACATATAACAGTTGTGTAAAATCTTACCATAGCCATAGATGTCCTTCTCTTCCATGTTGCAGTATTCCTTCCTACCCTCCATCCCCCTGATATCCTCTATCTTGACTAGGGTATACCGTCACTGCAGGACACTCCTTGCAGCCCTGCAAGGACATTTGCTTTTGCTTCTCCTTGGCCTTGTAGTCTCTTCTCTGGGCTTCAAGTTCTGAGGTCTGTGTGTGCTGATGTCACATTTATACTCCATGGTTTATGGCCCAACATGTGACGTCCCACACACCTACGGCAGCCAGGCTTAAGCTTTTGTATAGGAGCCGATGTCGGGTCACCTGAGGGCTGGAAATCCCATAGTATGAATACTGCAACATGGAAGAGAAGGACATTTATGGTTATGGTAAGATTTTAGGCAACTATTCTTTCTGCTCTTTGCTAAAAGTAAGAATTTATATTATTTTATTGAGGAATTGTTCATGCGAGTTATAAATGCCTTTTTTTTTCATGTGCGATAAATGTTTTTAAATCGATAATTAGAGACTATATACCCTACAGCTGTTTGCCTGCCACTTGGTGCATATATTTTCATTTTATTTAACTTTATTTAACCTAGAGAGAGACCAGTGTTTCCATGAAGTGGACTCACCCATAAAGCCTCTTGATTTCGAGCCAATATCAAATTTGTTGCAGATGTACATCGTGTTTCACTGTTGCAGTCCTTACAAAATGGGTTATCCGGTCCTCGGTAGCCCACAGTCAGCCAGAATACCAAAGTCCTTGGTATATGACGTTGGCTGCCTTCAGATTAGGCCTGACGTCAGGACTTCTGGTACAAAAGAAAGCAGCCAATGCCATTTCCTCAGTCTTTCTTGCCGCGGAGCCCCAAGCAGAAGCATTTTGCACAAGTGCCAGTCGTCCGAGTACCTTCTTTTTTGTATTCAGACTGCTTAGTTGAAGACATCCTCAGATAAGTACCCCGTTGACCCTCTTTTCTTGCTTTAACGAATGTCAGAGAAAGTTAATAACTGTCTTGCCTGTGGAAAATAGATTCCACACCGTGATTTTCACTCCTATTGTATTACTTGTTTGGGCCTTGAGAACGACATCCCTAATTGTGTTCTCTGTGCTTCTTTCAACCCGCGTACCATAAGCCATAGAGCTAGGATCTTGTTCAAGCATTTTGGAGTTTGGCCTGAGTTCATTGGTATGGCGTCTTATCGTCTCCCGACTTCAGATGTCCCTAAGAAGTGCAAGGATAAGGACTGCAACAGGCTTAGGGTCAAATTAGCCAACGACATCCTGTTAAGTTGGTTGTCGGCCCAGCGATAGTCAGTGAGGCACTTTCTTTGCCCCTGCAGTCCACGGATGTTCAGCAGGCATCTGCGGAGACCTTTTTTGAGTCCTCCATACCGCAGGCTTCCACTTTGTCTTCTGACCCTCTGCCAGTCGCCACCTCTGATGAATCCGGAGCCACTAAGCAGGCGCTGGCTTCTGAGCCCTCTTTTCTCCGCCCAGAGACCAGATCCAGATCAACAACTGTAATTCAGACTTATGTGGTGGCTAGGCCTCCTGAGTCCCTCCGGCTTTCTAGCAGACCATCCAGCCGAAAATCTGCTCCTAAGCAGGCGTTGGCCTCCTCTCAAATTCCTCAAGCTCAGATGGTTAAAATGGTTTGTGATCTCTTGACTCTTATCAAAGGCTCTCAGCCTCCTCCTTCTAAAAGGATTAGGGAATTGTCCACAGAAGTTTTCTCTGCCTCAGATTCTGAGGTTGCCAGCAACTCTGCTAATGAAGAGAGAAACTCTTCACATTTTTCTGGTTTTGAGGATTCTGATGCAGAAGACTCCATCCTTTCTGCCTCCCCTTCAGTAGATGTTTCTTTTGGAGATGCTCTGAATACTCTAAGGGAGCATTTCAAATGGGAAAGCCAGGACTACCCTCAGTCTAAGAAATGGATTAGGGAATTCATGGATTTGCCACAGCATAAGCCTTTGGCTATCCCTCCGGTTTTGGAAGTTGTCGATGTTTTCATGGAGAATTCTTTGACTCCTAATTCTGTTCCTCCTGCTCCCAGAAAGCCTGACCGGTGTTATAGAGTTCATGATTCTCATCAGTGTTCCTTTTCAGGAATCCTACTGCTAATCCTGAGATCATTTCTCAGGGCCCTAAAGGTGTTAAAGCCACGGTTGCTAAAATCCTGTTCCTTCTGACAGGGAATCTAGGGCCTTGGATAGGTGGTGTAAAAAGGTCTATACCTCTTCCTCCCTTGGTATTAGGAATGTTAATTGTCATTTTCATATGCTTAAGTATCAGCAGCATACTTTGGAGGCTATTAAGGCTAAAATTGCTGGTGTTCCTTCCCTGATGAAGAGTAAGGACATGCGTGATTTATTGAATTCTGGTGTTCCTTCCCTGATGGAGAGTAAGGACATGCATGATTTATTGAATTCTGGTGTTCCTTCCCTGATGGAGAATAAGGACATGCATGCTTTATTGAATTCTGGTGTTCCTTCCCTGATGGAGAGTAAGGACATGCGTGATTTATTGAATTCTGGTGTTCCTTCCCTGATGGAGAGTAAGGACATGCATGATTTATTGAATTCTGGTGTTCCTTCCCTGATGGAGAGTAAGGACATGCGTGATTTATTGAATTCTGGTGTTCCTTCCCTGATGGAGAGTAAGGACATGCATGATTTATTGAATTCTGGTGTTCCTTCCCTCATGGAGAGTAAGGACATGCATGATTTATTGAATTCTGGTGTTCCTTCCCTGATGGAGAGTAAGGACATGCGTGATTTATTGAAATCTGCCACTCTTTGTCACTAAACATTCTTTATAGTGTGGTCTCAACACTTTGGGGGCTTCTTGCAGAGCAGCAGCCACTGGTTATGTCATTAGAAGACATACTTGGCTCAGGGAACAGCCCCTTTCTGAACCTGTCAAATCTAAATTACTGGATGTGCCTTTGCATAAGGACAATCTTTTTGGTAGCAAAGCAGAAGAGGTGTTGAAAAAGTTGGGGGATAAGGCCAAATCTATGCAAACTGTTAAGGACTTTCTGCAAGTTCAGCCTCCTCATTTTAGTAGACGTTACCCTTCTAAGAATTGGACTTTCCTGACCCTAGTAAGCAGAGTCTCACTAGGTCTAAGGGTTACAGGTCTTCTAGGGGGTAGACTTCCACCCCTCAAAAGGTTAAGCACTGGCAGGCTTCCTCTTCGAAATCACCACGGTTGCTAAAAATCAAAGCAAGCATTCCCAATGACTCCAGCCTTCCCCTGCCTGCCTCTGTGGGCCCAGGGTTTCCTTTGAGGGGAAGGTTAGCCATTTTTGCAGATGTCTGGTCAACCATCACAGATGACAAATGGCTGCTCAAGATAGTATCCCAAGGCTACAAGTTCCATTTTCACACCTTCCCTGCTCACCAAAGGTACCCAGATATTCCCCCAAATGAAAGGGCAGAAGCAGAAAAACAAGTTTCTTCTTTGCTAAACCTGGGAGCAATAGAGCCAGTTCCTGCACCACAGATTTGCCAGGGTTTCTACTCAAGACTTTTCCTGGTTCACAAAAAAGGGGACACTTTGCGTCCTATTCTGGATGTGCCCATTCTAAACACTTTTCTGGTGATTCCCAAGTTCAAAATGCTCACCCTTCAGCAGCTGCTGCCAATGCTGGCCAAGGATTCCTGGCTGGTGACTTTGGATCTCAAAGAAGCTTATCTGCACATCCCAATAAGGGAAAGCTGCAGGCAGTTCCTTCGCTTCAGGGCAGGGAACAGGCACTTCCAGTTCTCTGCACTGCCCTTTGGCTTATCTACTGCTCCCAGAGGTTTTACAAAATGCCTGGCTGCAGTCATTGCATTCTGCAGACAAAGAAACAGTCAAATTTACCCTTACTTGAACGATTGTCTTATTCAGGCAAACTCGCCAGAGCAACTTCTGAAGGATTTGGACTTTGTAAAGAATCTTCTCACCTCTTTGGGCTATGCCATCAACGAAAAGAAGTCAAAAATGGTACCCACAAGGGAGATGGTATTCGTGGGAGCGAGCCTGAACACAGCCGCCCAGATGGTATTCCTCCAAGAGAAACAAATGGATCTTTCGAATTACTTCAAGAATTTGGCAAGCTTGACCCAGCTCTCTGCAAGGCAATTCCTGCAAGCCCTGGGTTTTATGGCTTCATGTATTCTGATGATTCCATATGCCAGACTGCATATAAGGAAAATACAGTGGTACCTCAAAAACCTTTGGTGTCAGCACACTCAGGATTTAGACTTGATACTTCCTCTGATTCCCTGCCTGCAGACGGAGTTCCTTTGGTGGGTAGCAGCCTGTGCACTGAACAAAGGCACGCCTTTCTGTCCACCTCCTGCCAACCAGGCTCTCACCACAGATGCCTCTGACTACGCTTAGGGAGCACATCTGGAGGACAGATGCATTCAGGGGACTTGGAACTTTCAACAGGTGCATTTGCATATAAATCTGAAGGCATTGATGGCAGTTCAGCAAGCCTTAATGGCTTTCAAGCATATTCCATCTCCTGGTACTCTTCTGGTCAGGACAACACCACAATCATGTGGTACATCAACAAGCAGGGAGGGACTCACTCTTACCCCCTGTGCAGACAAAGCATGATACTATGGTCCATAGCAGCTTCCATGGACATTCATCTGATAGCACAGTTTCTTCCAGGAAGGCTCAATACCTTGGCAGACAGGTTGAGCAGGCAGGTCCTGGATCCTCACGAGTGGCAACTAAACTAAACAAGACCATCTTCTATCACATCATTCAGCATTGGGGCACTCCTCAGGTGGATCTCTTCTCATCTCCAACCAACCACCTTCTTCCAACCTTTTGCACCAGGGATCATCACAACAAAGCTTAGAAAGTGGATGCTCTGTCCTTCCCCTGGACGCAGCTCTCGAAATGTGAATTCCCTCCTCTGCCTTTTCTTCCCAGAGTGTTGTTAAAGATAAGGGATGAAAAACCAGGGGCCATCGTCATAGCTCCAGACTGGCCCAGGCAACATTGGTATCCACTACTTCGCAATCTCTCCCAGTTTCAGCCTTGGCATCTGCCCCTGATACCAGATCTCTTGGTTCAGAAGAAGGAAAAATTCTGCATCCTCATTTTCAGACTCTGCATTTGGCAGCCTGGCTCATAATTTGGACCTTTCCCAACAGGTGGTGGAGGTCCTTCGTGAGGCCAGGAGGCCTAGCACTGGGGAAAAGATTCTCCATTTGGATGCAGGCTAGAGGGGAAGACCCTTCTCAACCTTCTCTTCCTCTTATTCTTGACTGTCTGGCAGGCTTGCTAAATGGTGGCCTTTCCTTTATCTTCTATCAGGATCCATGCTTCAGGTATTTCTGCTAATTGTTCTTTTGAGCAGCCCATTTTCTCTCATCCCTTGATGAAATAGTTCCTCAGGGGAGCAAGCAATTTAAAGCTTCCCAGAAGGGCACCTACTCCTGCTTGGGATCTTAATTTTGTACTTGAGAAACTTACTCTGCCTCCTTTTGAACCAGCTGCCTCAGCAGTTTTAAAGTTTCTCTCCTGGAAAACTGCCTTTCTCTTGGCCATTAGTTCAGCTAGTAGAGTTTCTGAGCTGCAGGCCTTAATGGCAGTGGAGCCTTTTATCATCTTCCATGTGGATCGGGTTTCTCTTCAAACTAATCCCTCCTTTATGCCTAAGGTGGTTTCTAGCCTGACTCTTAACTAGTATATCCACCTGCCTACCTTTTTTCCTAATCCTCAGAATAAAGGAGAAAGGTTACTGCATTCCCTGGCTGTGCATAGACAACTTAGATTTTACCTGGACAGGACTAAACCTTTTCAAAAGTCAGATCACTTGTTGGTCAGTTTTGCTCCTGGAGCTCGAGGCAAAGCTATTTCTAAACAGACCATTTCTAAGTGGATTGCTCTTTGTATTCACTTTTGTTACTTACAGCATGGCAAGGTTCCTCCTCAGAGTATTAGAACCCATTTTTGTAGAGTAGCCTCTACCTCAGCAGCCTTTTTAAGAGGTGTACCTACTAGGGACATTCTGGAAGAAGCTACATGGTCTTCTGTCCACACTTTCACTAAACATTACAATTTACCTTTTTTCTAAATCCAGGGCTGGTTTTGCCACTGCAGTGTTGCAGGGCATCCTCACCAACCCTTAAACAGTGGTGTTCCTCCTCCCTTTTGTTTTTTTTTTTTCCTGGGCTTTGGGAATCAACCCATTTTGTAAGGACTGCAACAGTGAAACACAATGAACATAGTACAGTTGTGTACACTTACCATAAATGTAGATGTTCAAGTGTATTCACTGTTGCAGTCCTGGTTTCTCCCCCTTCCAACCCCCTTTTTTCCCAGGGCACAGACTGGATTTTTCTTTTCCTGGTCTAACCCTTTTTGGGGGCTCCTGACAGTTAAGGCAAGAAAAACTGAGGAAATGGTGTCAGCTGCCTTCTTTTGTAGTGGATGTCCTGATGTCAGGCCTAATCTGAAGGCAGCCAACATCATATACCAAGAACTTTGGTATTCTGGCCGACTGTGGGCTACTGGGGACCGGATAACCCATTTTGTAAGGACTGCAACAGTGAATACACTCAAACGTCTACATTTATGGTAGGTGTACACAACTGTACTTTCTCTGACTTCAGATGCTTCTTCTGTTGAGCATTTTCAGTACAAAAGCAAAGCATATAGTGAATGTGTTTGAATGCTTTGTTTTTTTATGAAGTACATTGCTGTTTTAAAAAAAAAAATTTTTTTTAATACATATTTGCCTAAATGACTTTTCAACTTGCATTGCAGCTTGTACACAAGAATGGCAACTATGCTGTAATTACCTGTACCTTTTTGTGGTGGAGTACTTTCAGCTTGTGTAACTAATGAGGGTCACCTTGCAGGGAAATGTTTAATTTTTGTGCTGGTGGGGGCTACTGAGGGACTTGGGGGGGGGGGGGGTCACGTTAGTGCTTGTGCAACTATTGCAGGACTTGTTGGAGACCGTGTTTACTTCCGGTGTTATGCGATGGGAGTGACATGATGATAGAAATGGCTGATGTTGGTGTTTGTGAAACTAACGGACTCGTTGGGGAATTGGTTCATTTTTGTGCATTTGTGTACTTGTACAGACTAGTAATTGTGCTTTTTGGTTGAAATGTTTCATTTTGGTGCTTGTGTGCATTTGTACAGACAACTAATGGTGCTGCTTTGATGCTTGTGCGACTGTTGAGGGGCTGTGTGGGGAATAATCTTTCCGGAAGTGGTCGCTTGTGGAAATGTTTACTTTTTGTGGTTGTGTGTACTTTGCACAGACTTCTGTTGGGGGTCATTTGGGAAAATGTTTCATTTTGATGCCTGTGCTATTACTATGGGACACGTGGTGGTGGGGGTTGTTTAATTTTAGTGTTTGTTCGACTGCTGAGTGGCTCAGTGGAGGATAATGGTTCATTTATGTGCTTGTGTGTATTTCTGCAGATTACTAATCAGGGTTGCTTTGGGAAGTGTATCATTTTGGTGCCTGTGCAACGATTGAAGTGCTCTGTGGGGGGATAATCTTTAATTTCGGTGCATGTGTGTACTTGTTCAGACTCTGGAAGTGGTCAGTGGACAAATGTTTAATTTTTGTGGTTGTATGTACTTGGACAAACTACTATAAGGTGTTACTTGAGGAAATGTTTAATTTTGGTGAGTCTGCACAGACTACTAAAATGCTCATGTGGAAAATACTTAATCTTCGTGCTTGTATGACTACACTTGGTCACATTGGGGGAAATGCTTGATTTTACTGCTTTTGCATACTGGGGCAGTCTACTGAATGGATAGTTGTGTGACTCTTCATTTGCTTGTGCCTACTTACTCTGGAACATGTTTGGTTTTAGTGTTTGTTCAACTTCTGAGCTGCTCAGTCAACGCTAATATTTCATTTTGGTGCTTGTGTGTACATGTTTACACTTTGGAAGTGGTCACTTGGGGAAAATTTTATTTTTTGTGGTTATGTGTACTTGGACAGACTACTAATGGGGTTCCTTGGACAAATGTGTTGTTTAGGTGCTTGTGTGAGTATTGCAGGGCTCTCTGGGTGATAACATTTCATTCTGGTCCATGCGCATCTTTGTTCAGCCTGCAGAAATGGTTGCTTGGGTAAATCCTTCATTTGCATGCTTCTATGTACTGAGACATACTACTCCAGGGGAAATGTTATCAATTTTGCGCTGTGCCTACATACATGAACATAATACTGCAATGTTTGTTTGGAGAACTGTTTCATTTGGTAGTTTGAGTGTGCTTGGACAGACTATTGAAGTGGTTACCTGAGGAAAATGTTTAATGTTAGTGCTTGAACGACTACAGTGGGGTGAAGTGCTTCATTTTAGTGCTTGTGTGTACTGGAACAGACTTCTGAAGGGATAGTTGTGGGAAATGTTTTCATCTGGTGCTTGTGCTTACATGGACATTATACTAAAATATTTGCTTGGGAAAATGTTTCATTTTGGTGCTTGTGTGCACAGGGACATAATACTGAAGTGTCCACCTGTGGAAGTGTTTCCTTTAGGTGCTTTTGTGTACTTACTACAGGTGTACTTGTGGAAATGTTTAATTTTGTTGGGTGGGCAACTACTGAGGGGCTCAGTGGAGAATATAAGGTTTCATTTTAGTGCAAGTGTTACTTATTGAAACTCTAGAAGTGGTCACTTGAGAAATGTTTAATTTGCATGCTTCTGTATACTTGCACAGGCTCCTGCACTGGTTCTTTGGGGAAATGTATATTTTGGTACTTGTGTGTACTTGGACAGACTGCTGAAGTAGTTACTTTGGGAAATGTTTCAATTTTAGTGGTTGTACACCTACACTTGGACACACTGGTGGGAAATGCTGCATTTTAGTGCTTTTGTGTACTGGGATAGTCTAAGTGCTTGCCTGTGTATTTTAGTGCTTGTATGACTGCAGTTCGACACATGAGGGTGCCTCATTTTAGTTCTGTGTACTGGAACACACTATCAAAGGGGTTGTTCTGGGAGTCTCCATTTGCTTGTCCCTACTTACATGGACATTGCACTGAAATGTTTGCTTGGGGAAATGTTCCATTTTGGTACTTGTGTGTACAGGGACATAATATTGACATGCCCAACTGTGGGATTGTTTCATTTAGGTGCTTGTGTGGACTTGGACAGACTACTAAGGGGAAACTTGGGGAAATGTTTGATTTTGATGGTTGTGCAGTTTTGCCAAACAGTGCGTTTCCATTTACCAGGAGGCTATGGTGCAGCAAAAATAAGTGTCCCTCTGTCACTAAGAAAAGGCTCGAACAAGGAAACACATGAGGCAAATCTCCTGCTGTGAGCTGTCAATTGCAGCAGTAAACAGCTCAAATTACCTTTAGCATTATGACAGCTAGGAAGGTGAAGTGAAGGGGAGATGAGCTGAAGGACTACAACTCGGGCATCACAAATGACTGCAAATTAGCCAGTCTAAAAAGAAGCAACAGTAAAAAAAACATGTTGAAATTCTGTTCTGTGGGATTATCACTGTGTTTTAAGTAGTCGCTGAACACAAAGAAATGTTAGTTAAAACTGACTGACTGAAAGAAAGCAGTGTATACTTGTAAAATCAATGCAGTGACAGCAGCTTTGGAACAAGACACCTGCGTGGTGTAATGTTTTAAAGAAAAACACTGTATTGTGGGATACCGAGCAGAAGAGTAAAAAATCAAAATCACTTCAGGATGTTAGACCCCATGTGGTCAGACTCTTAAATTGTGTATAAAAATATTAAAAAAAACTGTAAATATTCTGAGTGATGTTAAAATGTAGGAAATGTCAAAACATAATGAAATAAACATGTTTTTTGAATCTGTGGGTGCGGTTCTCCTTTAAATTGTTCACTGGCACTGCTTTTCATAGGTTCATAGGAGTGTACTAGGCTAATAGCCCTGGAACCTTTACAAGCCTAGCCCAAAAGATTCCCTGACAACATGCCGCCCGACAATATTTCCCTGTGCCTTTGTGCAGCAGGGCCACTAAAATTATCTACAGGGTGAATTTTCTATTTCCCATCCACTCGTCAAGATTTCTTTTGAAGAGGGCCAGTGAGGTGCTCTGCTTGACATGTAAGGGAAGTCTATTCCAGAGCACGGGCAGTCTCTGGTTTATGTCCCTCCAACAAGTTCTGTTGATTGTGGTAATGAGGTTTAGGTCTCTGATGCGTGTGTTATGGAGGGATTGGGATTTCTTTAGATGTAGCATATTAGCAGTGCTGGGTCTGACATGGCCTTGTAGGTCAAGCAGAGATGTAGTAAGTAAGTAGGCGATATGATACCGAGAAAAGTTGGGAGTTTTTTTTAGTCTTTCTGCATAGGCCAAGTGGTATGGCCTAGGATCCTCTTAGTGAGGTATTTTTGTGTCTTTCTAGTTGTTGCAAATGTCTAGTGAGGTACATGCCGAATGGGGCATTGTACTCGATAATTGGTCTAATGAGGGAAGAGTAGAGAGAGACAATGACTTTTTTCTTCCTGGAGGCAAAACTCTTTGTAATGAGATGTACCACATAGAAGGATTTTCTGACCACAGTGGCATTATCAAAGGATTGGTTACTATCCACTTGTGTTCCCAGATCTCTTATGACACCTTCAGTGTTCAGTGGACTACCATCAATGTGGTAGTTCATGGGTACCGTGTTCTTCCCAAAGGGAATAACAATGCATTTTTTGGCATTGAGCTTGAGGCCATGGTTCTGAAACCAGTCATTGGTTTCCATAAGGCCTTTCTGTAGAATGTCAACATCATTTAGGGAGCTACTAACGGCTGCCAGTTTACAGTCGTCAGCGAACTTGCTCAGCCATAATCCCTTGGTGTGGCCTGGACTTCAGAAAAGTAGATGCCAAATAGGAGAGTACCCAAGACCGAACCCTGTGGGAATCCACTTGTGACTAGTCAGTATTCAGAGTTGGAGTCCGCTACTTTCACTATGTAAGGTCTATCAGTGAGCCAGTTTGTGACCCACCTTGTGACACAGGGGTTGATGCCTGATTTAGTGAGTTTATCTAAGATCCTGAGTGAGGAATTGTATTGAAGGCCTTGGCCAGATCAAGGTAGGCTGTGTGAACTACCTTGCCTATGTCCACAGCTCTGGTGACAGACTCGAAGAAGACTACCAGGTTGAGCAGACAAGATCCACCTTTAACAAATCCGAACTGTGTGGGGTCTGGAGATTCCCTATGTCCTTGTTTATTAGGTCCATGATGATAATGTGTTCCATAGCCTTGCATACCAGACTCATCAGGCTAATGGGTTGGTAGTTCCCAGGGTCCATAGTTGCACACCCTTTGTGGAGTGGGATTACTGTAGCAGTACGCCATTCAGCTGGAACAAAGCCTGAAATGAGGCTGCGATTGAACAGGGCGCTCAAGTGTGGTGCCAGTTCATTTTGCAATTCATGTAGAACACAGCCCGGGATGTTGTCTGGTCCCATGTAAGCTGCGTTCATGGCCTTGTCAGTGCAGTTTTAACCTGTGCAGCTGTAATATTGGGTACTTGGCATTCTTCAGATATTGTGATTGGTCCTTTGGGAGTGAGAGGGAGGTAAAGTTGGCACTGAGTCTGTTAGCCAATATATTGGCAATGTCTATTGGCTCAGTGTAGGAGTTACCATTTTATAGTAGCTCTGAGCAAATCTGGGCATTGCCTTGTAGATTTTTTGACATGACTATAGAAGGCCTTGTGGTTGTCTTTAGCATCTGTTGCTATTTTGTTTTAATAGCTAACTTTGGGGGATTTGATGAGGGATCTCTACTAGGCAAAAATTCCTAGAACTACGCAACAGAACCAAAAAGCTTATAAAAAAGGACAAAATCCCATACTACTAGTCTGCCCTTACCTCCTCCCAACATAACCCCAAACAATTCTGGTCCTCAATAAACTCCATCCTACACCCAGGTAAAGTAAGTACACCCACTCCTAACTTAACTCACTCCTCCGAAAATATTGCTACCTCTTTCAACAATCACTTCACACAAACCATACTATCACTAGTTAGACAACACCCCCCCCCATAAACCCACACCATCAACTGCAACTAACAGTCTCCCCACTAGCTTCTCTTTCTCTCCTGTTCCTACCTCCAAAATAAAACTATTAACTAAACGTAAAATCACCATATTAGCAGCAGACAACCTCCCAAGTGAATACCTTCAACTTGCAGCTGACGCTCTAGCCTACCCAGTGTCACTCTTGATTAACGGATCTCTGTCAGAAAGTTATGTTCCCACACTATGGAAAGTCTCACACATAATTCCCCTGCACAAAGGAGGCCCCTCCACAGATCTAACCAATTACCGCCCCATAGCTATTCTCTCGCCACTCTCCAAAATACTAGAGAGATGCATTCATTCTCAATTCTCAGATCACCTCCTTGCTAACAACCTCCTCTCCAACACACAACATGGTTTCCGACCTAACCATAGCAGCACCACTGCCTTACTCTCTTTCTCTAACACTATCCTACAAAATAAAAATGCAAGTCATCTCTCCTCAGCTGCCTTCCTAGACCTTTGTAAAGCTTTCGACATGGTCCCACATGAACAACTCATCTCTCTTCTCAATAACCTATGCTTCTGTCAACCAGTCATCAACTGGTTTCAGAGTTACCTATCTGACCGCCAACAAGCAGTTGTTTTGCAGGACGACCTATCCCCCCAGCTACCAGTCTCCATAGGGTTCCCCAAGGATCCATTTTGGGACCCCTACTCTTCTCTATTTTCACCAATAATCTATCCTCAGCCACAACACATGGTGCACACATACAATACGCAGAAAACTCAACCATCATCTGCACAGCCCACTCCCTAACCGAACTGCAAAAAGTCACACAGGAAGCATTTTCCTCTATTGAAACTTGGTTATCCGATGCCCAACTAATACTCAACCCAAACAAAACAAAATTACTAATCTTCCAACCTACCAAACTTACCCTAGACAGCTCTCACTTTAACATCACAGCAAAAGACAACACCACTATCCATCCTACAGAACACACCAAATTACTAGGAGTCGAAATAGACAATAAACTGAACTTTGACATTCACATTTCCATGACCATTAAAAGTGCACAAAAAGCTAGGAGCATTATAGAGAAATCAGCAACTACTTACCAAAGCAGCTAGAATTTCGGTAGCAAATTATCATCTTATCTCTACCCTACTCTACGCCTCTCCAATATTTACTAACCTTAGACAATGCGACCTAAATAAGCCCGAAACCTGCTACAACAAAATCGCCAAATTCGCCACAGGGGCTTCCTACCGTACTCACCACTCTCTCTCACTAGCAGAAATGGGCTGACTAGAGCTCCCCCACCTCCTTCAATGGTACTAGCTTGCACTTGCCCACAAACTAATAAACCAACCACTAAAAGTCCCATCTCTCTAGAATCTACTCCAACCCTACATAACCATGGGACCACTAAGATCCAGCCACAAAAACCTCCTACAGGTCACAAGAGCCAATAACTGCTGGAGAATCATTATTCTCCTGCACTATAGCCAAACTCTGGAACTCCCTCCCATCCTCAATTACCTCTGTAACTTCTTGCACCCACTTCAAATCCTTACTAAAATCACACTTAAAAACTTGCCAGATATCCCCTTGCAACCCCCCCTCTAATACCATCCACTCCACCTTCCCACTACCTCTCTCGGCCCCCTATCAACAACCAACTCTTAGCAAGCTTGGCTACTCATGTTCCCAGCTACCTACCACATAGTACTAACATCTTGTAGCAACAACTGCGAATGGCTATGTACCTCAAAAACAGATTGTATCAATTGTTCACTGATGAATCTCAATTACATTTGTAACCATGTTTAGTGTCTGTCACTATATTTTAAAATTGTACAATGTTCTACAGCTGTTTTACATCTATGTTTTATTCTTGTCTTACGTCCTCAGCTGGACTAATGTCTATTTTAAATGCTATATTTTTTAACTGTATAATGCAAGTAATACTTAATGTGGAGCTTTTCTCCCCGGGCCTCCGCTGAAAACGAGCCTGTGTCCAGTCGGACTCTCCCAATCAACAAATGTAAATAAATAAATAAATAAATTGTTAAGGCTGACAAGAGAGTTTTTCCTGTCTTGGGACTTTGCCTTGTTCTGCAACAGTTTCTTCCTTCTGTTGTAGAGTTTGTTTATGGCAGGGGGACCACCAGATTGGCTTCCTTTTTTTTGGATGAGAGCATCTTGGTTCTATTGGGAATGGTCCATTTCATGCATTTATGTACGTGTTCGTACACTGTTAACTTTTTTCCTTTATAAAGCTAGCACAGTATCCACTACCTCCACAGCTTCATTAAATATAACATATAACCCTTTTTATCTGTCTGCATACATCCAGCTATACACTCTTCCAAATGGTACTGTGTGATTTATTGTTCAAACTGTGTAACAATCTCAGAATCACTGCCTTAGATAGATCGTAATCCAGAACTCCTACCTCCCTCCCCCAGATCAAGCTATTTTTTTTACCGGTGTAATTTTTCCTTATACCATAGAAATGGTCAAGACATTTTGCACTGTTTGGCAAACATTACAAGTGGAAGAGGCACCATGATTCCAGTGGCTCAGTGTCAGTGTGTAAGATATTTAAGTACTTTTTTACGCCCCTTGTAACCATGGTTCCATTGTACAGAGTGCCCACCCAGCCCTGTTGCTATTCCATTACTATAAATCGTACACACACACATGTATGTATGTAGGAGTGTGTGTGTGTGTGTGTGCGTGTGTGCGTGTGTGTGTGTGTGTGTGCGCCAAGTCAAAATTGTTATGGTTTAATCATTGCCTTTCCCCAGATTTCTTGTAGAGCCTTGAATTGACCTGTTTTTGTCATTGGCCATTGGGCTTATTTGAAAATGTTTTTGTTTGTTTTGCATTTCTCTGCTACTGTAAGTTGCATGTGAAACTCTGTAGCTTTGTGGTCATTCACTTATAACTGTTCAGTGCTAAGCAACCCCACTACAGATTTGTTTTATCCTGGATTTGACAAGCTTCCAGCCTAGAAACTCCCAAGATATATATTTTTACATTTCTTACTGAGTTAGTAAAATAATTCTGCACTTGTTTTTGGCATTTATTGTTATCTGAGTCAGAACTGCTTTGTTTAAACTCCAGAGAGAGAGAGCAGGGATGTTCTTTGTGTTTCACTGTTGTAGTCATCACACTTTGGGTTATCTGCCTGCAGGTAGCCCTCAGTCGGCCCGAATACCAGAGTCTTGGGATTTCTGTGTCAGATGCTGTCGCCTCTTCCATGACGTCAGGTCGTCAGGGGTATAAAACATGCAGCCGATGCCATTACATCAGCTTTTCTTGCTGCGTGGGAGCCCGAAGCAGAAGCAGTTTGCAAGTGCTGCTCGGCCACTTCCTGAAATTTCCATTGTTCGAGTTTCAAACCTGAAGTCTTCCAAAGCGAAGTACCCCGTTGGGGATCCTTTTTTCTTGCTCCAACCGATGTCAGAAAAAGTTAACAATTGTCTTGGCTGTGGAAAGCAAATACCGCACAGAGATTTTCACTCTTACTGCGTCACCTGTTTAGGCCCAGACCACGACGTTCCTCGCTGTCGGTTTTGTGCCTTGTTTAACACCTGAAATATTCATCATTCGGCCATGTTTGTCGCTAAATTCTTTCGCTCTCGTTCTTTGTATTCTGAAATGGCTTCGATAAGCTGTCAGACTACCGATCTTTCGAAAAAATGTAAGGATAAAGGCAGAGACAGACCGCATAGGTCCAAAACCACCACTGACGCTTCCATTAAGCTAATTGCCAGTCTGACGGTACTCAGTGAGGTGCCTTCGCAGCCCCTGATACCTGCTTCTACAGATTCACAGGCCTCTGCTGAGACCCATTCGGAGTCTGGTATGCCACGAGATGCTGCTTCGACTATGGAACCTGCGGATGTCTCTACCTTGAATGGGTCCAGAGCCGCTGTGCAGGCACCAGCTTTCAAGGGTGTATTCTGACCTTCCAATGTTCGTATTCAACCGACAACTTTGTTTTTGACAAAAACTACCAAGTTTTTCAGGCCCAGAGTTCGCACTACACCCAGAAAACTGACCACCAAGGCACATGCTCAAGATCCCATGCCACAGAAACAAATGCTTAGCATGGCTGAAGACCTTATAACCTTAGAGGAAGCCAGCCTTCACCCTCTAAAAGACAAAGAATTGATTTTGCTTATGATTCTGCAGACCATGAGTCCGATTACTCTGATCCCTCTGATTACCAGGACTTACCCTTATCTACCTATGAGGATTCAGATGCAGAAGATTCCATTCCCTCTGCCTCCCCTCCAGAGGATTTTTCTTTTGGTGAAACCTCGCATACCTTAAGAGAGCATTTCTGCTGGTAATGCCAGTACTACCCTCAGTCCAAAAAGAGATTCAGAGAATTTTTAGACTTGCCTCAGCACAGACCTTTGGCTATACCCCCTGTCCTGGATATTGTAGATGATGTCTTCATGGAATCCAGTCTTACTCCTGATACTTTAGCTCCTAGAAAACCTGACAGGTACTACAAGAGTACCTGACTCGCAAATTTCTCTTAAGAATCCCACTGCGGATCCAGAGACCATTTCCCAGGGACGTAAAGGGATTAAGACTACTACAGCCAAAAACCCTACCCCTTCAGACAGGGATTCTAGAGCTTTAGACAGATGGAGTAAGAAGGTATATACCTCTGCAACTCTTGCCATCAGGGCTTTGAATTGCCAGTTTCACATGTTGAAGTTGTTGTTTGTCTTTTCGGCTTTTCCCCAGTTAGGGGTCGCCACAGCGGAACTTCGGTCCGCTAATGATTGGTAGTGAATTTTTACGTACCGGGTTACCAGCCCTGACACACAACCTTCAACGAAGGCATGCCCCATTCACGTATGCCTCCACACAGAAGACGCTCTAGCTGAGAATTGAACGGGACAACATCTTGCTATGAGGTGACAATGCTACCGCAGTAGTTTTACATGTTGAAGTACCAGCAGCATATTATGGGACTAATTAAACAAAAAATGTTGTTGCTTCCAGGTTGTACAGAAAACAGAGATTTACAAGAGTTGATGCATTCTGCCAATCAAGTTAGTAAACATACTTTGCAGTGTGGCTTTGATGCCTTAGAAGCATCTTGCAGGGCTGCTGTCACTGGGTCTGTACTGAGAAGGCATGCTTGGCTGAAGGAACAAATCTTGCCAGACCAAAATTACCAGATGATCCATTAAACCAGGAACGTTTGTTTGGCACAAAAGCAGAAGTTCTTAAAAAAAAAAAAGATGGAGGAAAAAGCTAAATCTATGCAAACTGTTAAAGATTTCTTACAGGTGCAGCCACCTAGATTCAGTAAGCATTGGCCTTCAAAAAACTGGCCCTTTCCAGTCCCTCCCAGGCCTTCTCAGTCCAAGCCCAGGGGCAACAGACCACCAAGACTACAGTCTCAGGGTATGCAGAGATGTAAACAATGGAGTGGTCCCTCCTCAAAAACAGGGAGTGGTAAGCCACCCCCTTAGGGGAAAAGTTCACAATGACTTGTCTGTCATCATACCAGCATGCCCAAGCACTTGCACCCCTAGGAGGAAAACTCGCCCTGCATGCAAAAAACTGGATGTCCATTACCCAAGACCGATGGGTCCTAAACATTGTATCCCAGGAATACAGATTCTACTTCCACTCATTGCCAACCTCAAGCGGGATGCCAGACCTTCCTCCAAACCAGTGGGCAGAGGCTACTTTCTCTTCTCAGTATCAGGGCTATTCAACCTGTTCCAGTAGAGCAAAGGGGACAGGGTTTCTACTCCAAACTGTTCCTGGTGCCCAGAAAAGAGAGCTCTTGGCTCCCTATCCTAGATCTGTCAGTTCTCAACACCTTCCTGGTGATCCCAAAATTCAAAATGCTTACACTGCAACAGCTTCTTCCTATGCTAGCTAAGGTCACCTGGCTAGTCGCTCTAGACTTAAAAGAAGCTTATCTGCACATCCCCATAAGGGAATCTTGCAGAAAATATCTATGTTTCAGGGCAGGCTCTATGCACTATCAGTTCTCTGCACTTCCCTTTGGCTTATCTACTGTGCCCAGGATGTTCACAAAGTGCCTGGTTCCAGCCATTGCATACTGCAGGCAGAGAAATATTTAAATTTACCCATTCTTGTACCATTGCCTGATTCAGGCAGACAGTCAGGAATTGCTGCTTCAGCACCTGGCATTTGTAAAGAGACTCCTAACCTCTCTGGGGTACACCATCAACAAAAAGAAATCACAACTGGTGCCCAGCCAAAAGATTGTATTCCTGGGAGCAAGCTTGAACACAGCTTCCCAGATGGCATTCCTCACTCCAGAAAAACAGGCTTATTTGACAAACTACTTCAAACTAATGGCCAGCAAAACCCAGCTATCTGCAAGAAAAATACTGCAAGCCCTAGGGTTCATGGCCTCATGCATTCTTCTAATTCCATATGCAAGACTGCATATGAGGAAACTTCAGTGGTACTTAAAAGGTCTCTGGTGTCATCATTCTCAGGACATGGAAACAGTGATTCCTATCATTCCTTGCCTAAGGGCAGAGTTCCTTTGGTGGGCAGAGGCATGCAACCACAGCAAGGGACTTCCTTTAACTCAACCTCTCGCTGCCCAAACCCTGACAACAGACGCATCAGACTATGCATGGGGGGGCTCACATGGCGGGCAAATGCATTTAAGCAAATGGAGCCCAGGACAAATTCCCCTGCATATCGATCAGAATGAAATGTTAGCTGTGCAGAATGTTCTGACAGCCTTCAAATACCTTATCCCTCCAGGACAACTCCTGATAAAGACAGACAACACCACAGTTATGTGGTACATAAACAAGCAGGGGGGATCCCATTCCTACCCACTCTGCAGGTTAGCCATGGCCCTGTGAAACACAGCCTTGAGCAACCAAGTGCACCTGCAAGCTCAATTCCTGCTAGGCAAACAAAAGTCACTGGCAGACAACTTGAGCAGAAATCTACTGGACCCACACGAGTGGAAACTGGAACCCACCTCATTCAAACTTCTAATCCACAGGTGGGGGACACCAGAGGTGGACCTCTTTGCCACCCCCCAAAACCATTAAATGAGCAAATTTTGCACCAAAAATCCTCACAGCAAAGCATGGAAAGTGGATGCCCTATCCTTTTCATGGGAAAACCTCTCAATTTATGCCTTTTCCCATCTGCCCCTCCACTCTCAAGTACTACTCAAAATCAAACAGGACAGACCGAGGACAGTCCTTATTGCCCCAGACTGGCCACGCTTTGGCAGTCTTCAACACGGGACAGCTAAGAACATCTGTATGCCACCATCAAATAAACGTACACACACAACCACATGCATGTACATATACACCCTCCATAGAGACACACACAAAACGCACACATAATACACAACTTTATATATAGCGCATGTCAGTGTATATAGTACACATACCTGTATGTATAGTGCACACGCATGTACATAACTATAGACACACACCTGTATATCTAACTGCATTTTCTCTGTCTCTCTACCTCTGTCTCTGTATGCACATGTTGGATATAATTTTTACCTGTCTCCCTGCACTCACTGTTTTCGTCCACAGTATCCTTTCCATTCCAAATAATTAAAACTTGTGATGCGGAAGTACATCTGTAATCCCCTACACTGTATTCAGTATTATGCCTGATTTTTCCTTTGTCCCCCATTATTGTTGGTTCTGTACAGAATTCCTAAATGAACAAGATGGAGTGTACAATTTTTGGAGCACAAATCCACCCAGCCACCATAAAATGACTGCCAACCATGGAGATTAGATGGGCGGAACCAGTAACGAGAGGCAGCTAGAATCAAGAGGACAACATATTGTAACCCAGCTGGTAGATTACTTAGGTTACATCATGCCTTTGTTACGGAGAAGAATTCCCAAACAGGAAACGCCATTGGTTTCCAGTCTTTGGGGCAATGCCATTTACTAAGTGCAGCTTTAAAAACTAAGCAAATAAAGCTAGGGGAAAAAACTCATCCAGTCTGAAAAATTCTACAGTGTCTTCAAACAGATCAACCAGATAACTTGTAGGGAATTCGAGGTTGCAGAACGCTTGTGTAGATAAAGTAAGATAAGTCAGCTAAGTCACTTATGCTTTATTTTTTTTGGAGGGGGATTAAATATTGAAGGTTTCACTTTTTTCTGTGGTACCATGACTTTATAGATTAATCTACATTGCAGAGTAAACAGAAACCCTACTTTTTTTAAGTATATATTAATTGTGAAGACGTTTTGAGTTTGTGAAGTTGGAAGCAAACGCTGCAATGTGTTTGTGTGAGCTAGTGCACATAAAACGATTTTTTCTGTAATTTTATCAATGTAAGTAGTGGTGTTTTGCATGTTTCAATTAAAGATGTGCAGTCAGGGTCTGTCATCATGTTTGCGCATTAGTATATTATGTCCACCCAGAAATTTTATTTAAAGTGAAGAATATGCAAATGGTGTACAGGCATGAGAAGGACTAGTTACTTTATAGGAACCAATCTAGGCATAAGTCACGCCATGGGCACAAATAAGTTATTTAATTTCAAAAAAGCTCCAATCCAAATAAAACAGGCAGGGAGTTAACATTCTAAAGGGGGAGGGCAGAGCTCTGCAAATTATGTTCAGATATGAAACCATTTTTATTTTAAACAGCTGTGCTGCAGTCTTGGTCAAAACAAGGACGTATTTTGGACAGTTAACATTCTTTTTTTATTTTTGTTTCACATGTAGCTTCTGAAAAATAATTGCATTTATCTTAATTCAGTGCAGCTTAGTTAAGTTTTCCTACATTTTTCTTCTGAAAATACTGTAGCTGCATTTCCTTGGCTCTTTACAGTTTTCTTCACAAGGATATCAAAACTAAGCAAAATTAATTTCTGTGGTCTGCAGATGATTGTCCTTTTGACTTAATATGGTGATAATGTGTGACATGAATTCAAATGATTCTCTGCTGAGTGTGACGTGCGGGGGATGATCCTTCAAATCAGCCGATCTTGATGAAGATGCTTAAGTACTGTAATGTCTTGGTTAGGAGGGAATGACGATGACGTGCACGAGATGGACAAGTGAAGTGTGGCAGCATGTATCCTTTATTTTGTTTCCTTAATAAGTTGTATCTTTTGTTTAAACTAAATGCCGGAGGCTTTTCTCCCCAGGCCTCTGCTGTAAATGGACCTGGTCCAGTCGGAACTTCCCAGTTAACAAATGTAAAATAAATAAAAAAAACATCATAGCATGATGGAGTGAGTCTCCAAAGTAAGGAGAAGCAAGGAAGATCAGGAAACATCTGACATATGGACATGGGAAAGAAAGAGATTTAATATGGTGTAATATTTATGCAAAGGAGAAAGCAAAACTAACCAGTACAAAAAAAGCAGCACCAAAGACACTTCAAGAGAAATGCAGGCAAAGGAATCCGGACATGGAAAACTTTACAATACAAAAAATAAGAAGACAAAGGAAAATGAGATTAGAAATGGAGAAGTTAAAGAAATAGAAACTGAGGTTATGGAGTACCTGCGAACTGAAGGATTCAGTGTAGAAAATCTAATTCAGAAAGCCCCACAACAGGATAGAGCAATGGATATCCAAATTAAGGGGAAACCAGTGGAACAGGAAGCAATTGGTCAGGTGCCATATGAAGATATTTTGGAGCCTTCCACAGGAAACCAGTATAAACAGTCACTTGAAGCTAGACAGCAAGGGAAGGAACAGGAAACTCTGCAGTCAATGTTGAGGAGTGATAGGCCAGTGAGTTCCCATATGACAGAGCAACGGATGGCACAGGATGAAATTCAAGGGAATGTGCCACAGGAAGATGCTATAGAACTTTCCATAGAATGCCTGCAGTATATAGAAAGCAAAACATGTGCCCTCAGTTTAGAAGAATATGAGTTAAGAGAAGAGTTGCTTGATTTAATAGACATGGATAGACATCTTAAGATCAGTGAAAGAAATAGACTACATAAGGTCAATAAAACCCAAAAGGTCAGAAGTTTGATAAAACAAATGAACACAGTAATTAGGACTGTCCATAGAGATCCATGTGATCTAACAGAAGTAAGCAGGATATATTACTGTGCAGCTAAATTAATAACTTATAAAGATGTTCATCGTGTTTCACTGTTGCAGTCCTAACAAATGGGTTATCCGACTCCCGGTAGCCCTCAGTCGGACAGAATACCAAAGGTAAGTAAAAATAACGTTGGTTGCAAAGGACATCAGGGCATCCAATACAAAAGGAGGCAGCCGACGTCACTTCCTCAATCTTCTTTGCCGCGGAACCTGAAGCAGAAGCTTTTCATGCACGAGTGCTGGTCGGCAGTTTACCTTTGTTGGTTTCCGACTACAAAGAGTTGGTCTACTACAGCTAAATACCCCATTGGGGATCCTCTTTCCTTGCCTGTAACGAATGTCAGAAAAAGTTAATTGCCTTACCTGTGGAAAGCAAATTCCACATAGAGATTTAATTCCTATTGCATTATCTATTTAGGCCTTGATCACGACGTTCCCAATTGTAATCTTTGTGCCTCCTTTAATCCATGTACTGTCCATCATTGGGCTAAGATTTTGGATAATTTATTTATTTATTTTTATTTTATTTTACATTTGTTGACCGGGCTAGTCCAACTGGATACATGTCCATTTTCAGTGGAGGCCCGGGGAGAAAAGCTCCAAGGTCATGGTTAGATTAACAAATACACTGATGAAGTTAACACAAGTAAATACTAGTAAATACAAATACAATGATAAAGCTAAAACAAGTAAAAACAATTAAATACACTGACGCTTAAAGGCCAAATAAGAGAAGCAAGAGTTATATAAATGATTTAAAGAGGTACAGATTAGAACAGCCAGACAAACAGGGCTAAATAGTGGATTCTTGGGTTTTTGGGTTAGGTGGAGGCTGAGAGAAGCCTAGGTGAGGCAGGGACAATAGCTTTTAGTCTGGATTGGAGCAAGGGCATAACCATTGGGATTTCAGGTATGCTCTAAGATGTATTTTAAATTGGTACTGAGAGGTCATAAGTCTTAGGTTGATTGGAAGGGCATTCCAGGATTTGCCAATGGAATTGGCATATAGTGCTTCACCACCAGCGTTGTTAGATTTAATGGTCAGTACTTGTAGACTTTTGGAAGACCTGAGGGAGTTAAGGTTGAGCAGGGTAAGTATTTTGTTCAGTGAGGGAGTTTTATCTGGATGGTTGATAATTTTAAAAGCCTCAGTTAGCTGGTTGAGTTTGAGAATATTGGGCAGTTCCAGCCATTCGAGAGACCTTAGATTTAGGCAGTGATGGGTGCGATAGGGCATTCCAGTTATGAATCTGGCTATGGGATTGTAGGTAGTAGAAAGTTTATTAAGCTCTTTCTTATTGAGGAAGGAGAATATCGGGGAGGCATAAAGGAGTGTGGAGAGGAGGTGGGTTCGGGCAATAGTTAGTTTGGTGTGCGGAGTTAAGAAGGCCTTTATTCTATACATTGACCCAAGTTTTTTGTTGACCGATTTAATGGTTAAATTTACATGCATATCAAATTTAAGTTTATGGTCTATGGTCACCCCTAGTAGTTTGGTATGGGATACGGGGTAGATAATGGTGCCATTATTGGAGGACACATGGAAGGTTGGGTTGATGGTGTTGAGGGGTTCTATAGCTTGAGCAGTAGCTGGAGTGGGGAAAAATAGAAGTAATTTGGTTTTGGTAGGGTTGAGTAAGAGTTTAAGTTCCGAGAACCATTTTTCGACAGTGGAAAAGCAGTTTTGGGTAGTGGCTTGGAGTTTGGCGAGAGATACGTCAGAGCAGATCAGGGTGGAGTCATCTGCATATTGAATGCAGGTGGCCTTGGGAATAATTGAGTGTAGGCCATTTATGAAAATGGAAAAAAGAAGGGGACCAAGGATGGATCCTTGGGGGGGACACCAATATTAGTGGGGAGTAGGTCTGATAGGCTGTTTTGCCACTGAACCGCCTGTTTTCTGCTAGAGAGATAGGCATTAAACCAACTTATGGTTAGTTTGCTAAGATGTAAGGTTTCCAGTGACTGAAGCAGTAGTTGGTGGTTGACCATATCGAAGGCTTTCGATAGGTCTAGAAAGAGCGCAGAGGATATTAGTTTATTATTGCGATTGTGGATGACTGAGTCAACAAAGGAGAGGAGAGCTGTGGTTGTGCTGTGATGGGGGCGAAAGCCATGTTGGGTGTTCGATAGGAGGTTATTATGTGTGAGGTAGGTAATGAGTTGTTTGTGGACACAGCGTTCCATAATTTTGGCTAGGGGAGACAGTATGGCTATGGGTCTATAGTTAGAGGTTTCAGTGGAGGACCCTCCTTTATGGAGGGGGATGATAAAAGAGATTTTCCAGATAGAGGGAATAGTTGCTTCAGAAATGGTCCGGTTGATCAAGATTGAGACAGGGTAGGCTATGGCATCAGATGCTATTTGTAGGTATTTGGCAGGGAGCAGATCTGCCGCTAGGGTGGTTGGTTTAAGTTTTTTCAAAAGGGTGCGAATGTAGGAGGTGGAGATGGGTTGTAGTTTAAAGGCAGTTTGGGTTGGACTACACCACAAGGATTTCCCTGGGTCTTAGAGGTAACCAGGTTTAATGGTAGCTTCCTTAGTTCTTTTTATTTTTTATTAGAAGGAACCTGTGTTCATTAGGAGTTATTCTGCCTGGTTCCTGTAGTAGAGTGCAAGGTATTTAGACAAAATAAAATGAAAAGGGTAGTTATTTATTTACCCTGAGTCACTTATTGGAGTAGTGGTAAATAGGCTTTTAACGTTGTATGTGCATTCGCACTGGTGGGGTCCTGTGGGGTCCTGTGCCAGTGATGGCGTCTGGTTTTGGGGCTACCTAAGGTGGAGGTAACAGAAAGAGATAGCTTTTAAAGTGTTAGGTGGTTTAGTGCAGTAAAGACAGTTTAAACAGTGCAGTCAGTTGGTAAGCATAAAAGATATATTCAACATACTTTGTGATCTTAAGCACTATGTTAACAGCTAGTAGGACTAAGCAGTGATTTCATTCCCTTGGCGACTTATAAATATGCCACAAAGCACGCTGTTAATCTGGTAGAGCAGTAATAGCAAATATGAGAAAGTGTACCATTTAATTCCCTTAGCGACGCTAAAAGTACGCCACAGGGTACACTATTAGTCAGGAAGAGCATGCACTGTGAAATAAACTCATACACCAAGCAGAAATTACATCAAGATCTTATGCGTTTGCAACCTTCCGTATGTAGTCGCTATCCTAAGGAAACATTATCCAAATGGACATTAGCACAAGTAAAAGTTTACACCATTAATAAGTAGTCGCAAGCTTGCATACTTGCTTACAGCTAGGAGTTGCGTTTACAATATAAATATGTAGTAGCTAGCCTAGAGAAACATTATACAGTAGACAATAGCTAAAAATAGGTGTTTGCAGCGTGAATATTTTATCACTAGCTTGAATACGTGCTTACAGCCTCAGACCAGGAAATTAGAGCTGGCAAGCAAGTCGCACCACTTTCTACTGCAGCATTAGGCAGTATAAGTTAAAAAAACGCGGTTATCTGCATTTGAACAGTCGCTAATGTACAGCCACATCCAGATCAGGCAATTAACCTTATTTCTTCAGTAGCCCCTAAATACAAGCTTAATTTACATACACTAGGCACCATATGCTATAAGTTACAAGACGCCAGTTGCATCTACACAGTGCATTCGATCTTTACCACAAGCAGGGTTTCATGAGTAAATAGCATTTAGCAAACCAAACAACAGTGAGAGTTTCAGTATCATTTAGCTGTAATATGCACAATCAGAACAAAATGCAGTAGTTACATACCACGAGGGCCAGTGCTGCTGCCGGTCTAAAAGCACAAGTTAATTTGAAAATATGGCGGTTTCCTAGGTCCCTTTCTAACCTCGTCTACTAGACCACAAGGATTTCCCTGGGTTTAGAGGTAACCAGGTTTAATGGTAGCTTCCTTAGTTCTTTTTATTTTTATTAGAAGGAACCTGTGTTCATTAGGAGTTATTCTGCCTGGTTCCTGTAGTAGAGTGCAAGGTATTTAGACAAAATAAAATGAAAAGGGTAGTTATTTATTTACCCTGAGTCACTTATTGGAGTAGTGGTAAATAGGCTTTTAACGTTGTATGTGCATTCGCACTGGTGGGGTCCTGTGGGGTCCTGTGCCACGCGGTAAGCGTCTGGTTTTGGGGCTACCTAAGGTGGAGGTAACAGAAAGAGATAGCTTTTAAAGTGTTAGGTGGTTTAGTGCAGTAAAAGACAGTTTAAACAGTGCAGTCAGTTGGTAAGCATAAAAGATATATTCAACATACTTTGTGATCTTAAGCACTATGTTAACAGCTAGTAGGACTAAGCAGTGATTTCATTCCCTTGGCGACTTATAAATACGCCACAAAGCACGCTGTTAATCTGGTAGAGCAGTAATAGCAAATATGAGAAAGTGTACCATTTAATTCCCTTAGCGACGCTAAAAGTACGCCACAGGGTACACTATTAGTCAGGAAGAGCATGCACTGTGAAATAAACTCATACACCAAGCAGAAATTACATCAAGATCTTATGCGTTTGCAACCTTCCGTATGTAGTCGCTATCCTAAGGAAACATTATCCAAATGGACATTAGCACAAGTAAAAGTTTACACCATTAATAAGTAGTCGCAAGCTTGCATACTTGCTTACAGCTAGGAGTTGCGTTTACAATATAAATATGTAGTAGCTAGCCTAGGGAAACATTATACAGTAGACAATTGCTAAAAATAGGTGTTTGCAGCGTGAATATTTTATCACTAGCTTGAATACGTGCTTACAGCCTCAGACCAGGAAATTAGAGCTGGCAAGCAAGTCGCACCACTTTCTACTGCAGCATTAGGCAGTATAAGTTAAAAAAAACGCGGTTATCTGCATTTGAACAGTCGCTAATGTACAGCCACATCCAGATCAGGCAATTAACCTTATTTCTTCAGTAGCCCCTAAATACAAGCTTAATTTACATACACTAGGCACCATATGCTATAAGTTACAAGGCGCCAGTTGCATCTACACAGTGCATTGATCTTTACCACAAGCAGGGTTTCATGAGTAAATAGCATTTAGCAAACCAAACAACAGTGGGAGTTTCAGTATCATTTAGCTGTAATATGCACAATCAGAACAAAATGCAGTAGTTACATACCACGAGGGCCAGTGCTGCTGCCCGGTCTAAAAGCACAAGTTAATTTGAAAATATGGCGGTTTCCTAGGTCCCTTTCTAACCTCGTCTACTAGACCACAAGGATTTCCCTGGGTCTTAGAGGTAACCAGGTTTAATGGTAGCTTCCTTAGTTCTTTTTATTTTTTATTAGAAGGAACCTGTGTTCATTAGGAGTTATTCTGCCTGGTTCCTGTAGTAGAGTGCAAGGTATTTAGACAAAATAAAATGAAAAGGGTAGTTATTTATTTACCCTGAGTCACTTATTGGAGTAGTGGTAAATAGGCTTTTAACGTTGTATGTGCATTCGCACTGGTGGGGTCCTGTGGGGTCCTGTGCCACTGTAGCGTCTGGTTTTGGGGCTACCTAAGGTGGAGGTAACAGAAAGAGATAGCTTTTAAAGTGTTAGGTGGTTTAGTGCAGTAAAAGACAGTTTAAACAGTGCAGTCAGTTGGTAAGCATAAAAGATATATTCAACATACTTTGTGATCTTAAGCACTATGTTAACAGCTAGTAGGACTAAGCAGTGATTTCATTCCCTTGGCGACTTATAAATACGCCACAAAGCACGCTGTTAATCTGGTAGAGCAGTAATAGCAAATATGAGAAAGTGTACCATTTAATTCCCTTAGCGGCTAAAAGTGCATACAGGGTACACTATTAGTCAGGAAGAGCATGCACTGTGAAATAAACTCATACACCAAGCAGAAATTACATCAAGATCATATGCGTTTGCAACCTTCCGTATGTAGTCGCTATCCTAAGGAAACATTATCCAAATGGACATTAGCACAAGTAAAAGTTTACACCATTAATAAGTAGTCGCAAGCTTGCATACTTGCTTACAGCTAGGAGTTAGTTTACAATATAAATATGTAGTAGCTAGCCTAGGGAAACATTATACAGTAGACAATAGCTAAAAATAGGTGTTTGCAGCGTGAATATTTTATCACTAGCTTGAATACGTGCTTACAGCCTCAGACCAGGAAATTAGAGCTGGCAAGCAAGTCGCACCACTTTCTACTGCAGCATTAGGCAGTATAAGTTAAAAAAACGCGGTTATCTGCATTTGAACAGTCGCTAATGTACAGCCACATCCAGATCAGGCAATTAACCTTATTTCTTCAGTAGCCCCTAAATACAAGCTTAATTTACATACACTAGGCACCATATGCTATAAGTTACAAGACGCCAGTTGCATCTACATAGTGCATTCGATCTTTACCACAAGCAGGGTTTCATGAGTAAATAGCATTTAGCAAACCAAACAACAGTGAGAGTTTCAGTATCATTTAGCTGTAATATGCACAATCAGAACAAAATGCAGTAGTTACATACCACGAGGGCCAGTGCTGCTGCCCGGTCTAAAAGCACAAGTTAATTTGAAAATATGGCGGTTTCCTAGGTCCCTTTCTAACCTCGTCTACTAGACCACAAGGATTTCCCTGGGTCTTAGAGGTAACCAGGTTTAATGGTAGCTTCCTTAGTTCTTTTTATTTTTTATTAGAAGGAACCTGTGTTCATTAGGAGTTATTCTGCCTGGTTCCTGTAGTAGAGTGCAAGGTATTTAGACAAAATAAAATGAAAAGGGTAGTTATTTATTTACCCTGAGTCACTTATTGGAGTAGTGGTAAATAGGCTTTTAACGTTGTATGTGCATTCGCACTGGTGGGGTCCTGTGGGGTCCTGTGCCACGCGGTAAGCGTCTGGTTTTGGGGCTACCTAAGGTGGAGGTAACAGAAAGAGATAGCTTTTAAAGTGTTAGGTGGTTTAGTGCAGTAAAAGACAGTTTAAACAGTGCAGTCAGTTGGTAAGCATAAAAGATATATTCAACATACTTTGTGATCTTAAGCACTATGTTAACAGCTAGTAGGACTAAGCAGTGATTTCATTCCTTGGCGACTTATAAATACGCCACAAAGCACGCTGTTAATCTGGTAGAGCAGTAATAGCAAATATGAGAAAGTGTACCATTTAATTCCCTTAGCGACGCTAAAAGCATACAGGGTACACTATTAGTCAGGAAGAGCATGCACTGTGAAATAAACTCATACACCAAGCAGAAATTACATCAAGATCTTATGCGTTTGCAACCTTCCGTATGTAGTCGCTATCCTAAGGAAACATTATCCAAATGGACATTAGCACAAGTAAAAGTTTACACCATTAATAAGTAGTCGCAAGCTTGCATACTTGCTTACAGCTAGGAGTTGCGTTTACAATATAAATATGTAGTAGCTAGCCTAGGGAAACATTATACAGTAGACAATAGCTAAAAATAGGTGTTTGCAGCGTGAATATTTTATCACTAGCTTGAATACGTGCTTACAGCCTCAGACCAGGAAATTAGAGCTGGCAAGCAAGTCGCACCACTTTCTACTGCAGCATTAGGCAGTATAAGTTAAAAAAAACGCGGTTATCTGCATTTGAACAGTCGCTAATGTACAGCCACATCCAGATCAGGCAATTAACCTTATTTCTTCAGTAGCCCCTAAATACAAGCTTAATTTACATACACTAGGCACCATATGCTATAAGTTACAAGACGCCAGTTGCATCTACACAGTGCATTCGATCTTTACCACAAGCAGGGTTTCATGAGTAAATAGCATTTAGCAAGCCAAACAACAGTGAGAGTTTCAGTATCATTTAGCTGTAATATGCACAATCAGAACAAAATGCAGTAGTTACATACCACGAGGGCCAGTGCTGCTGCCCGGTCTAAAAGCACAAGTTAATTTGAAAATATGGCGGTTTCCTAGGTCCCTTTCTAACCTCGTCTACTAGACCACAAGGATTTCCCTGGGTCTTAGAGGTAACCAGGTTTAATGGTAGCTTCCTTAGTTCTTTTTATTTTTTATTAGAAGGAACCTGTGTTCATTAGGAGTTATTCTGCCTGGTTCCTGTAGTAGAGTGCAAGGTATTTAGACAAAATAAAATGAAAAGGGTAGTTATTTATTTACCCTGAGTCACTTATTGGAGTAGTGGTAAATAGGCTTTTAACGTTGTATGTGCATTCGCACTGGTGGGGTCCTGTGGGGTCCTGTGCCACGCGGTAAGCGTCTGGTTTTGGGGCTACCTAAGGTGGAGGTAACAGAAAGAGATAGCTTTTAAAGTGTTAGGTGGTTTAGTGCAGTAAAAGACAGTTTAAACAGTGCAGTCAGTTGGTAAGCATAAAAGATATATTCAACATACTTTGTGATCTTAAGCACTATGTTAACAGCTAGTAGGACTAAGCAGTGATTTTATTCCCTTGGCGACTTATAAATACGCCACAAAGCACGCTGTTAATCTGGTAGAGCAGTAATAGCAAATATGAGAAAGTGTACCATTTAATTCCCTTAGCGACGCTAAAAGTACGCCACAGGGTACCCGGTTAGTCAGGAAGAGCATGCACTGTGAAATAAACTCATACACCAAGCAGAAATTACATCAAGATCTTATGCGTTTGCAACCTTCCGTATGTAGTCGCTATCCTAAGGAAACATTATCCAAATGGACATTAGCACAAGTAAAAGTTTACACCATTAATAAGTAGTCGCAAGCTTGCATACTTGCTTACAGCTAGGAGTTGCGTTTACAATATAAATATGTAGTAGCTAGCCTAGGGAAACATTATACAGTAGACAATAGCTAAAAATAGGTGTTTGCAGCGTGAATATTTTATCACTAGCTTGAATACGTGCTTACAGCCTCAGACCAGGAAATTAGAGCTGGCAAGCAAGTCGCACCACTTTCTACTGCAGCATTAGGCAGTATAAGTTAAAAAAACGCGGTTATCTGCATTTGAACAGTCGCTAATGTACAGCCACATCCAGATCAGGCAATTAACCTTATTTCTTCAGTAGCCCCTAAATACAAGCTTAATTTACATACACTAGGCACCATATGCTATAAGTTACAAGACGCCAGTTGCATCTACACAGTGCATTCGATCTTTACCACAAGCAGGGTTTCATGAGTAAATAGCATTTAGCAAACCAAACAACAGTGAGAGTTTCAGTATCATTTAGCTGTAATATGCACAATCAGAACAAAATGCAGTAGTTACATACCACGAGGGCCAGTGCTGCTGCCCGGTCTAAAAGCACAAGTTAATTTGAAAATATGGCGGTTTCCTAGGTCCCTTTCTAACCTCGTCTACTAGACCACAAGGATTTCCCTGGGTCTTAGAGGTAACCAGGTTTAATGGTAGCTTCCTTAGTTCTTTTTATTTTTTATTAGAAGGAACCTGTGTTCATTAGGAGTTATTCTGCCTGGTTCCTGTAGTAGAGTGCAAGGTATTTAGACAAAATAAAATGAAAAGGGTAGTTATTTATTTACCCTGAGTCACTTATTGGAGTAGTGGTAAATAGGCTTTTAACGTTGTATGTGCATTCGCACTGGTGGAGTCCTGTGGGGTCCTGTGCCACGCGGTAAGCGTCTGGTTTTGGGGCTACCCTGAGTCACTTATTGGAGTAGTAGTAAATAGGCTTTTAACGTTGTATGTGCATTCGCACTGGTGGGGTCCTGTGGGGTCCTGTGCCACGCGGTAAGCGTCTGGTTTTGGGGCTACCCTGAGTCACTTATTGGAGTAGTGGTAAAGCATTTCGAAGTTTGGCCTAAGTTTGTGGGTATGGCATCTGCCGGTCTTCAGGCTTCAGATATTCCGAAAAAACTTTGTAAGGACAAGGACCATGACAGGCCTCAGAAAACTAAGTCCTTGGATGAGGTTAAGTTAGTCGTCAGTCAGGAGGGAGACAGTGAGATGCTTGAGTCTGAGTCCGTTAGGCCTTCGGCCTCCATTTTGTCTTCCGACCTGTCGCCGGTTGCCTCTTCTGCTGGAGCCGGTACCATTGGGCTGACTCCGGGGTCCGAGGCCACCGTTTTGCGATCTGACAGCAAACTTTTTCCTTCTACTCCTGCTGCTGCTTCGGCAGTTGCCAGGCCTCCCGAATCCTTCAGGCTTGCAGGTAAGCTTTCCAGCCATATGCCTGTGAAAAGGCAGGCTCTAGTTCCTTCTAGTTCTCCTCAATCCCAGATGGTTAAAATGGCTAATGATTTAAATGCTTGTCGGGTTGTCAGCCTCACCCTCCTAAAAGGAGTAGGGATGTTTTTCCTGAGGTTTTGTCCTGTTCAGGATCTGTTTCTTCCAGCATTTCTGCTGATGAAGAGGAATTTTTTCAGGAATTTTCTCCCTTTGAGGATTCAGATGCAGAGGAGTCCATCCCTTCGGCTTCTCCTCCAGAGGATTTCTCTTTTGGTGGCACTTTAAATACCCTCAGGGAACATTTTAAATGGGAAAGCCAGGATTATCCCCAATCTAAGAAACAGATTAGGGAGTTTCTTGATTTACCTCACCATAAGCCTCTTGCTATTCCCCCTGTGTTGGAAGTTGTTGATGATGTTTTTCTGGAAAATTCCTTGTCTCCAAATTCGGTTCCCCCTGCTCCCAGGAAACCTGACAGGTACTACAGAGTCCCTGATTCTCATCAGTTTCTTTTCTGGAACCCGTTGGTGGATCCAGAGGTTATTTCTCAGGGCCCTAAAGAGATTAAGGCCACTGTTACCAGGAACCCTGTTCCTTCGGATGGGGAATATAGGAACCTAGATAGGTGTGGCAAGAAAGTGTATACCTCTGCCACCCTAGCTATTAGGGCTACTAATTGTCTTTTTCACGTGCTGAAGTACAAGTAGCACAGCTTGGAGGCTATTAAGTCTAAGATTGCAAATGTACCTCTTTTGGCAGAGAGTAAAGACATGCAGGATTTGTTGAATTCAGCCACTTTGGTCAGTAAGCATTCTTTGCATTGTGGTTTTGACATCCTTGAGGCCTCCAGTAGGGCTACGGCTACTGGATCTGTTATTAGAAGGCACACTTGGCTCAGAGAACAGCCTCTTCTAGAACCTGTCAAGGCTAAGCTTTTGGATGTACCTTTGCATAAAGACAATATTTTTGGCAGCAAAGCTGATGAGGTGCTTAAGAAGACTGAGGATAAGGCCAAGTCCATGCAAACTGTTAAAGATTTCCTGCAAGTTCAACCCCCTCGCTTTAGCAGGAATTACCCTTCCAAGTGTTGGACCTTTCCTGATACCAGCAGACAGAACCATTTCAGGGCTAGGGGTTACAAATCTTCAAGGGGACAGACCACTACCCCTCAAAGGTCTAGACGGTGGCAGGCTTCCACTTCTAAGGCGGGAAGCTCCAAGCCTGCATCTCAATCAAAGCACTCTCAATGACCTTTTACAACTTCTGCCTATTCTTGGTTGCCTGGAGAGTCCTTTAGGGGGAATGTTGGCCCTTTTTTTCAGATGTCTGGGCCTCTATCACAAATGACAAATGGGTGCTCAGAACGGTGTCCCTGGGGCACAAGTTTTCTTTCCGCACCTTTCCAGCTCCCAAGGGATTCCCAGACATTCCTCCAAACCAAAAGGCAGAAGTAGAAAAACAAATTTTGTCTTTGTTTCATCTGGGAGCAATATAATCAGTTAATGTTCAGCAGGTAGGCCAGGGCTTTTATTCCAGGCTTTTCCTAGTTCCAAAAAAAGAAGGCACCTGGCATCCTATCCTAGATCTTTCCATTCTGGACTCTTTTCTAGTAATTCCAAAGTTCAAAGTGCTCACTCTGCATTAGTTGCTTCCAATGCTAGAAAAGGATTCATGGCTGGTAACCTTGGATCTCAAAGAGGCTTATCTGCACATCCCTATCAGGGAAAGTTGCAGGCAGTATCTTCATTACAGAATGGGCAAGCAACATTATAAATTATCTGCGCTGCCCTTTGGCTTATCTACTGCTCCCAGTGTCTTCACAAAGTGTGTGGCCCCAGTCATTGTTTTTTGCAGGCAGAAGAAAATTCAGATTTACCCATACTTGGACGACTGTCTGATTCAAGCAAGTTCTCAGGAGCAGCTACTAAAGGATCTGGAATTCGTAAAGACTCTTCTCTCTTCCCTGGGTTACACTCTCAATGAGGAAAAATCAAAAATGGTACCATCCGAGGAGATAACATTCCTGGGAGCGAGTTTGAACACAGCCACCCAGATGATATAGCTCACCCAGGAGGAGCAGACGGCTCTTTCAGTTTACTTCAAGGACTTGGCAGGCCTGTCCCAGCTCCCTGCAAGGAAATACCTGCAAGCTCTGTGATTCATGGCATCTTGTATTCTCATGATTCCATATGCAAGACTGCATATGAGGAAATTGCAATGGTACCTCAAGAACATTTGGTGTCAACACACACAGGACCTGGATATGATGATCCCTCTGCTTCCATCTCTGCAGACGAAGTTTCTGTGGTGGGCATCAACCTGTCTACAAAACAAGGGCATGCCTTTTCGGACACCTCCTAACACTCAAGTTCTGAATACAGACGCATCGGACTAAGCCTGGGGAGCACACCTGGGTGGCAGATGCATACAGGGACGGTGGAACGCCCAGCAGATACACCTGCACATAAATCTAAAAGAGTTGATTGCAGTTCAACAGGCCTTACTAGCCTTCAAGCACCTTCTTTCTCTAAGGACCTTACTTGTCAGAACAGACAACGCCATAGTCATGTGGTACATCAACAAGCAGGGAGGGACTCGCTCTTACCCCCTGTGCAGACAAAGCATGAATCTTTGGTCCATGGCAGCATCCCAGGACCTGCATCTCCTAGCTCAGTTCCTACCAGGACGGCTCAATTTTTTGGCAGACCAGTTGAGCAGGCGAACCCTGGATCCTCCCAAGTGGCAGCTGAACAGAGCAGTTTTTATAACATCATTCAGCATTGGGGCACACCTCAGGTGGATCTTTTTTCTCCTCCCCAGACAATCATCTTCTACCTCTCTCTTGCACCAGACAGCATTACAGCAGGGCCTGGAGAGTGGATGCTCTGTCCTTCCCTTGGACGTTGCTATCAGTTTACGCCTTCCCTCCTCTTCCTCTTCTACCCAGAGTGGTGTTTAAGATCAGGGACGAATTACCAAGGACTATTCTCATAGCTCCGGACTCACCCAGACAGCATTGGTATCCACTACTTCGCAGTCTCTCCCAATTTCCTCCTTGGCATCTTCCTCTGAAGCCAGATCTTTTGGTTCAGGAAGGGGGACTCATTCTGCATCCTCATCTTCAATCCCGTCATTTGGCAGCATGCCTCATAGTATGACTCCTTCCTTATATTCTTCCCTTTCCAAGCAGGTGGTTGATGTGTTGAGGGAGGCCAGGAGGCCTAGCACTAGGAAGTCCTATGCTGGCAAGTGGGAAAGGTTCTCTCATTGGATGCAGGCTAGAGGGGAATCTTCTTCTCAGCTTACCCTTCCTCTGATCTTGGAATACCTGGCTGAATTGCTTCAGGGTGGTCTTTCTTTTTCTTTTATCAAGCTCCATGCTTCAGCCATTTCTGCTCATTGTTCTCTTGAACAACCCATTTTCTCTCATCCCCTGATGAAAATGTTTCTCAGAGGTGCTTGCAACTTAAAACCTCCCAGAAGGGCACCTACTCCAGCATGGGATCTTTATTCTGTTCTAGAGAAACTCACTCTTCCTCCTTTTGAGCCAGCTGCCACTGCAGATTTAAAGTTTCTTTCTTGGAAGACTGCCTTCCTCTTGGCTATAATTTCAGCAAGAAGGGTTTCGGAGCTGCAGGCTTTGATGGCTGTGGAGCCTTTTCTTATTTTCCATGCAAACGGGGTTTCTTTGAGAACCAATCCCTCCTTTATGCCTAAGGTGGTTTCTAGCTTGACCCTTAATCAGTCCATACACCCTCCTACCTTCTTTCCTAATCCTCGAAATAAAGGTGAAAGTATCCTACATTCTCTTGATCTGCACAGACAGCTCAGGTTTTACCTGGACAGGACTAAAGACCTTCGGAAATCAGCTCAGTTATTGGTCAGTTGTGCCCCTGAAGCTCAGGGCAAGGCTATTTCTAAGCAAACCATTTCCAAGTGGATTGCACATGTATCACCATTTGTTATTCTTTTCATGGCAAGGTTCCTCCTCAAGAGGTTAGGACCCACTCAACTAGAGCAGCTTCCACTTCTGCAGCCTTTTTAAGGAGTGTCCCTACTAAAGATATTTTGGAGGCTGCCACATGGTCTTCTGTTCAGACTTTCATTATAATTTGCCCCTGTTTTCCAGAGCCAGGGCAGGGTTTGCCACTGCTGTGTTGCAGGGCATCATCTCCAACCCTTGATGCTGTTGGTCCCCCCCACCTTTTTTTTCTCTGGGCTTTGGTAATCAACCCATTTGTTAGGACAGCAACAGTGAACCATGATGAACATAGTACAGTTGTGTAAATGTAGATGTTTGAGTGTATTCATTGTTGCAGTCCTGGATTTCCTCCCTCCTTCCCCATTTTTTGTGGTCCTCTCCTACCCTCTTTACCTGAGGTACAGGCTTAATTTGTTCTTTGCCAAATTTGATGTTGGTTTAAGCCTTATTTTCTGGAGGCTCCTGACTGTTATGGCAAGAAAGACTGAGGAAATGACGTCTGCCTCCTTTTGTATTGGACGCCCTGACATCCTTTACAACCGACGGCATTTTTACTTACCTTTGGTATTCTGGCTGACTGAGGGCTATCAGGAGCTGGATAACCAATTTATTAGGACTGCAACAGTGAATACACTCGAACATCTACATTTATGGTATGTGTACACAACTCTACTTTCTGTCACAAGAACACAGGGTAGTGAGGGAAAGAAAAGGGAGAAATCGAATACCATCATGGAAGTATCGAATAGATAAAACTGTAAAGCAATTAAGACAAGAAATGTCACCGTTAGAAAAGAGAACAGATCAACAAAAATACTAAGAAAGATAGATGTGAAAGAAACAATGCACGGTATTTGAACAGACCAGGATCTGTCATGCATTATTCCAAATAAACTAAAAATCTCAGCACAGGTGGAAAAACTTAGAAAATATACAGATAAATATAAAGGAAAAGTACAAAGTAAGCAATTTATTGGTGACCCAAAAAAGTTTTATAGAGAATTGGGAAACAAGGTAAAAGGAATTGAAATACCACCAAAAAAAGAAAAAAATAAATACATTTTGGATGACTATCTATGAAGATCCTGTGGAACATAACAAAGATGCTAAATGGATAGAAGAAGTAAAACAACGAATAAGACGTTTAAAGGTACAGGATATGAAATGAGATGTAACAGCTAAAGAGATTGAAACAAAGTTAAGAAAAGTCTCTAATTGGAAAACCCCAGGCCCAGATGCAGTACCCGACTTTTGGTTAAAAGTATTGATCTTTGCATGAAGATTTAGCCATGAGTAAGAACTATTTATTGTGCACCCTGAACAGACACCAACCTGGCTAACAACAGAAAAAACAATGCCCCTACTTGAGTGGACCTGCAAGCTCCCCTAAAAATTATAGACCAATAACTTGTCTTTTGACGACGTATAAACTATACATGGGAATTGATGATGACAGAGTTTATAGTCATTTAGAAGAAAACTCAATTATGGCAGTAGAACAAAATGGCAAAAAAAGAAAGTCATATGGAACAAAGGATCATTTGTTAAATTAAGTCATAGTGGAGAACTGTAAAAAGGGGAAGAATCTACATTTGGCATAGGTTCATATAGGTAGGTACTAGGCTATTGACCCTAGGGCCTATATAAGCCTAGCCAAAAAGGTACCCTGGCTTTCACCATCCAAGAAAATTATTTTCCTGTGCCCCTGTCGAACAGAGCCACAGCATGGATTGACTACAGAAAAGCATTTGATAGTATCCCACATTCATGGGTAAGAGAGTGCTTAAAAATGTAGAAGATACATCCTGTACTGATCGACTACATTACAATGACCATGAAACTGTGGCAGACCACTTTTGCAGTTAAGCCATGATAAAGGACAAAAACACAGCTTAGGCCATGGCTACAATTTGGCTCCTAGAAATCAACAAAGTGTAAAGATTTCTCATCTTTTCTTTGTTGATTTAAAACTGTATAGCTCATCAGATGAGGAACTAAAAGGACAACTGTAAGTTGTCAAAACTTTTTCAGATGATATAAGAATGTCATTTGGTTTTGATAAATGTGCAAAAGCAACCTTTAAAGCAGGAAAACTGCAGAACCAGGAAAACATCAGCTTAGGACAAGAATGTGATATGAAAGAACTTGAGCAAGAGGGAATGTATAAATATTTGGGAATTGATGAAGGATCAACGGTAAAACATGAATAAATCTGAATAAAACTTAGGAATACTTTAGAAGACTTAAATTAATCCTGAAAACAGCGTTGATATCTAAGAACAAAATCCAAGCTATAAACCAATTTGGCCTTCCTGTCCTAACTTACAGTTTTGGAGTGATTGACTGGCCCCAAAATGTGTTGGCTAGATTAGATAGGAAAACAAGAAGGATGCTTCATGCTCACCAAATCGTTTATAAAAATCAGTGCATACTGGAAATGTATATTCCTCGTTCCCAAGGAGGGATGGGCCTCCTTGAATTTGATCAGGAACGAATGCAGGAATGGTTAAGGAGAGGTGAATTCAAACCAAGAGATGAAAGGTTAACATTGGTGGCCCAAGACAGTGGGTTTACAAATTCCACTGAACATGTAGGAGAAACTGACAAATGTAGGTTTTGTAAAACCGAATTGGAAGCAGTCGCACACCTCGTTGCTGGTTGTGACATACTAATGGCAGAAGGACTGTTTACTGCTGTATACTGAAAGGCATAATAATGTGGCAAGATTGTTGCACTGGGGATTGTGCAAACATTATGTTATTGAAGTGGCCGAAAAACACTGGAAACATGAACCACAGAGCATCGTAGAAAATGATGAAGTTTATATCACATGGGATCATCAATTAACAACAGTTCAAAAGACGGATGCTAGAAAACTAGATATAGTGGTCTTTGAAAAGAAGACAAAAGTAGCACTGATCATTGAAATCACCACACACACTGAGTTAGTGTCTTGCGTACAGAAAAAGACAAAGTCATAAAATGTCAGGATTTGCAGGCAGAAACGAGAGCCATGTGGAAGAAAGATACCCAGACAGTCCTAGTAGTAGTAGGAGCAATGGGTCTTATAAAAAAGAATTTACAGTCGTATTTAGATATGTTACCAATACATGTAACTCTATACGAGTTGCAGAAGGAGTCATTACTAGACATATTGTGGGTGCTGCGAAGAGTACATCTGGCTGACATCAAAGACTGAAACAATACTAATTTCATGAACTTTAATCGTAAGTTGACATAGGAATGGGGTCCATTCCCATCATGGTGTTAGAAACCCAAAAGATTTAGAGAAATTAAAAAAAAAGAGAGAAGATTTCCTGAATAGATGGACTTAAATTCTTCCATATCGGAGATGTGGTGCCAAAGTATAGAAGAGAGAAAAAAAATGGAGAAAGATGAGACATTGATATTATCTAAATGGAGCTTCATGGATAAAAGTATACTAGAACTAGAGACCATAGTTATCAGAGAACCCTCCAACGATGGGAAAAAAAAATTCAGAACTTGTGGAATAAAGCATTAGAAAACGTAGCAACCACATAAGAAGAGGTAAGGAATCTGATAAGACAAGTTAATGAAAACGAGTAACAACAAAATGCCGAACTGAGAATTTGGGTAGTATGAAAGTGATTTGAGAAATTGAAGGAAGCATTCTGCTTTCCCTTGCCCACTTAAAAAAAAATGTGAGCCTTCCTTTGGAGGCTATGCTGATGTCAGCAGAAAAAAATGAGGGTCAGAATTATGTATGTTTTTGTAGTAAAGTTTTCATAACGTGCTTCAAGAAATATGGTAGGCACAGCTCTTTGTTACATGTGAAACAAACAGTTTAATAAAGCATGTCAGCAGCCTCATAAAAGCAGACATTTTCAAGGTTAAAACTTTAAACCAGTCTACCAACCAGTGTATTAAATGGATGTGATGAAGCCCAGGCGAATGTGTTTTTTTAAAATATGGTTCTATAGTGATTGGTTTGAATTCTCCTTGCATGTGTTTGTTAAAGAAAATAAAAGTAAGTCTTTTAACTAAGAATGAGGTTCCACAGACTGCTGTGCTGGTAAACCCTGAAGAGTCCTTCAGGACTGTTGAATTGATTTCATGTGTGTGTGTATATATATATATATATATATATATATATATATATATATATATATATATATATATAAGCTTTTCATAGATGTTTGTATTAAGACCTAAGGAAGCATTTGCAAAAGCGCTTGTCTTTTATTCATTTTATGGTATTTTTTTATTAAAATCGTTTCTGTAGTCGTGGTCATCCAGCTGGTTCTTTCTTTCTTTGAATATTCAAATAAGGGCTAACCTCTAAGCTTTGGGATTGGCTCCTTGTTTTCCCATCTCCCATATTTTCCTCCAATCAGCCCCCCTGGACCCTCCCAACATTGTCTGTAACTGCCTTTCAATAACTGACCTGTTGAATGTAATATATTAGAACAGGAACACTCTTCCGTCTACCTACTTAGCTGAATAAACTACTTGAAACTTCAACACAGTGTCTTTATTCCTCCCACAGGGAGAGTATCAGAGAGCGTCTTAGCTCTTGCTAAAGTGATTTTATCTGGACCAGTGCTTTATACTTTGTTTCTAATTATGTATGTTTTAAGTAATGTCTTGTGTAAATAAGTTGAAGTTAAAAATTATCTTAAATAATGAGAACATTAGGGTAACAGTATTGGAAAACACTAAGGTAGCAAATAAGCCTTAAGTATGTATAGTAGAGACTTTTGATGTGAATATATGGCTTAGTTTTTGAACAGTAAAAGTAATTAACACAAAAAGTGCTTCCATTTGGGATATTCATTCTCCCAGTTGCCCAGAAATGCATATTTTCTTACTGTAAGATTGCTGTACCTTTGAGCACCCTCGAATGTTGTTGCTGAGGGTTGCAGTTCCAGTTGACCATGAGTTTCACTGGCTAACTTTGCACCATCTGTCACGGTCTTGTATAATTGTATGTATGCTTGCATTCTCTACCCAAAGTTAACAGCAGCTGATTAATTTGCTTTTATTACCCTGCTGGAATAAGTTTAGCCCTTGGTCATACTTGTCCAGTGTAGAAGACTACAGCAAGCAGAAACATTAAATTTGTGCATTTCATTTCTCTTTCAGGCATCCAGAATGTTCACAACAATGGCAATGCAATTCAACCAGATATTAATGGCTCCTTTACATACGGTGCTCTGGTCCATAATGACAGTATGTCTGAAATATATGGCCCGGCAATGCTACCAGTAACACAAGAGGAGCACAAGTCAGCAGATGCTTCCAGAGTGCCATACAGGGTTCTAGACCAAAAGAAGGAGTGAACTTTTGACAAAATCCTAATCTGCTGGGTTACAGCTGGTGATTTTATTTATTTATAATTTTCATTCCAGATCAAAGACATTTTGACCTGCAAGTGTCCTAGCAGCAAGCTACTGTATTTCGGATGCATTACAAAAGACTTGTTGTCCTTCATTTTGTATGTTCTGTTGAAGCTGCTGTAAGTCAGGTCCTGTGTTACTAATGCAGTGGTTTTGCCTCATGCTTGTATAGTTATTTACTGCCTTTTTTAAATTATTGTTATAAAAAAGTACACATTGTGCTTTAGACCAACTGACTGGTTCACATATTACTGCAGGGTTTGTAAAGTGAAGAAGCAAGTCAATCATTTTTATGCCAGGGAAGAGAGACTGTGTGTGTGTGTGTGTGTGTGTGTGTGTGTGTGTGTGTGTGTGTGTGTGCATGCGTTTGGGAAAATAGTGTTTTATGAAGTATGTTGAGTACTTACTGAAGATGGACTACTTAGTGAGGTATCATTTCCCTAGCTTTATGTTGATTTTTATACGTATGAAAAATGAAAATAAAATGAAGGCTACGTGGACTACAGGTAAAATGCACCTCTTAAGTTAGCATAGGCAGTTATAATGATGATGAAGTAGGTTTTCAAATTGTGCCTTTTTTTAGAAGTTTGATACATTTTTCATTTGGTAACAATGTTATCAGAACGGTGGTAGTTTAATAGGGGCACTGCTCAAGATGTCTGTATTTTTATTACATAAAACAAAATGGAATTATGAATGGCCCGTGATTCTTATAATCCCATCAGAGCAGTGCATTAAAAAGTAGACAAAATTCAGATTTTTTTTCATGCTCTCTGAAGTTTCCTTTTTTCTGTATTACCAAGATTTATGGTAATAACAAAGGTAATTTTATTTTCAAACAACCTGAACTCAGAAAGACTGTTCATGGTCTGGCATCATGGAACAGAGATTGTATAACAGTTATGTTGTACTTTGAGTCCACTAGTCTTTGCTTGCATACCAGGCCAGTACTGTTGGGAATCACCTCTGAAGAGCGGCACTTTTCTTAATGAATCTTGTACATTTACTTATGATTTTTAAAAAAAATGGAGCACTTTTTCCATGTCTGTGAAGATATGCATTTGTAGTCTCTTGTAACTGTGGTGCATATATCAGCTCTCAGTAAAGACTGACACATAGTAACAAATTAATAAACAAATATATATGCATATATGTATGTTGCTGAACTTTACCTCAAGAATCCCTTTTTTTTTGGAATATTGTGAATATGGACCAAAGCTTGCACCGTCCTGTAGAATAATCCATGGTTTCAGTGTGTCTCAGTGTCACTGTACACAACACCCTAGCAAAGAGAGAGGAAGAGTGATATATCCCTGTGAACATGGGTCTGCTTTGATTGACTGACTGACCCATGATGTACAGCAGACAATCTTACCAATACATGTAGGCCTTCAGAATGTAAATTTGTTTGTGTGGGGTGGCGCTACCTGCATCCTTGATAGATGAGATCTGCTCCTCATACCTGAATCTCTTACTTATATTACCTCTGATGTAGAGCATCATATGAAAGGAAAGGTGAAAAAGTGTTTTACTCTTTCTTCCACATTGGTATGATCTAGGACGTAGTCTGTATGTAGAGAATGGGCATTTGTGGGTCAACACTCCCACTTTTGAGGATTTAGGAGCCCCACTACAGAAGTACATAGAGAGTGTGTGTTCTGTCTTGTATGCTTCCCATCTGTCAGAGGAAGTGATGGACAGTGATCATTGTCATTGTCATTGTTCATTGTCGACCAGTTCAAGTAAATCAGTGGAAGTATTTTCAGTATGGTGTGTCCCCATTTTGTTTTTAATTTTACAGGTGTGCAACAACTGTTATCCTGGACTGTATAGCTTCCTTTTCCACTCTTGGATCATACTTAAAAGCTGACATTAAAGGGGTATGGATAATGTAGACAGATAGCTCTAGTCTAGCTTAAGGTTAAGTACATGCCAGAAAACTTGAAATTGAAAAACTTTCTTTATGCCATACACAATCCTTCCACCCCCACCCGTGCACATTTTTTACAGCAAACATGCCAGTAGTAGGTGGCAGCGTAGGTGTTCTAACTTCTTGTCATTACAAATTGTGCGGCCTATTTATTTCAGTGTCACATGGTGGTAGTGGCCTGTTGTTCCATTATTAATAGTTATGTTTTATTAATGGGATGCAGTGTTTTATTTTTGTGTGCACCAGAATTTTCAGTGCTGTGCTAAACCGCCAAGATTTATTTTTTTGCTTGAAAAGTACAGTAAACAAAGAAAATCCAGGGAGCATAATCCTGATATGCTAGAATAATTAGGAAGAAAAAAAGTAACCATAATTATGATTGCAAGAACAGAAAAAAAGTATTGGTACTTGCCTGTCTGTCGCTCATTAAAAATAAAGTTGTAAAGGAACTTAAGTTAATGGATTAACTGATTTTTTCCTTGTGATGAATTGTATACGTCTTTCATTTCCAAATGTTTCACAGATCATACAGTTATTGATTAAACTGATGCTAGAGATAAATTGTTTAGCTTGTTTAGCCTGCATTTGAGGATTACAGCAAAAGTGCATCGTCTTCCAACTGTAATTAATAGAGTCACCTCAGTGATTGTTTAAATCAGTCATAGAGTACCTGAGTACTGCTCCCAAGTTCTCATCAGTAACCCTTGCTGATATTATTATGGTATGCATGAGACACATATTGTGATCATCTCACTGTAGTGCATGGAAAGCTGTGATTACCCTGTAAAAGTAGGAAAAAGACAAGCGTGTGAACCATCCCTAAGGCTTGTTAAGACTAGGTCTCACACTAGTGATTAACAGCAGACAGTGCTGGCAGGCAAAGAATAGCAGCAGAAGGTAATGCAGCTTTAAAAGCTGTTAAATATTTGGCATTCCAGAACAAAGTGTCCTAACAGCCTTTAAAACCATCCATTCTTCAGAGGCACTTCATTTCGGCCTACTGTCTGTTTGGCAATGCTAAGTGTTTACAGACATTTAAAGGCTTTTAAATATGGCAAAATGCTTCACAGTCCTGTACCATTTTTTCCTGTTGCTGGTTATGCATGGAAGAGATGCATTTTTATGCAGTGCCAAGTGTTTTGGTCAGGTTTAACCAATCAAAAACTTTCACTGTCAAGATGAAGTTCTTAGCATCCATGTCTTAAGCACATAATAAGTTTGTTTCAATCTGAGACTCAATCATAAGCTTCTGTTTTGTATAAAATTAAGTCACAGCCTGTAAAATGCCAAGATGTTGATACTGTTAACCAAATAATAGTAAAAGTTATGTGGCAGGCCTTCATGTTATTGAGAAAGGCATGATGTGATGTCATATCTGAAATCACTGTTGCAGTATTCCAAACAGATGGGTTCCCCCACTAACATCTGCCAAGGTTCAGGCTTTGATACCCCAGCCAGAAGAATATGTATATATGACTTCAATTCAGAAGTGTAGGGGTGTATAGGTGGACATAGTAGCATAATTCCATATACTGTCGCACAGCCAGCCCAGATGCACGTCTTGTACTTGTCAGTTTGATCTTCTCATGGTCATTTGTACTGTAAACCTTCTCGGATTCAAATAAGTACCCAGTTGTGGACCATTCCTTCTTATTTAAACTGTTTTCCTGTGATTTTGTCAGATGTCAACTAGGAGGAGTAAGTGTGAGTGTAGCAGGTAGAATACCATACAAAGATCTTCATATTCAGTGTCTTTTCTGCTTAGACGCAGAACACTGTTACAGATCTTGTTCCATTTGCCAGTCCTTTGCTCAAGATATTCTGTTCCCTTTTGTCTTCATTGAACACATTTTAGGGACCCAACGACTGAAACATCTGGCCCAGCCTAAGATGGCAGATGCCTCTATTCCTGATGTGTCTTCCATTTCTAAGAAAAAGTCTTGAGGCCTAGGCCTGAAACAGTTTGTCCATTCTGATACAGACATACCCACAGAAAGTACAGACCCTGCAGTATGTCAGACTAAACCTCAGATTACCTTTAGCATGACCACATTAGAGGTTGGTGTGGCATCAGAGGACCATGCAGATCATGATCTTAGAGATACCTGAAGACATCCCACAAATTTTAGTATGAGAAGAGATTCCTGGAAAACTAATTGAAGTACATCAGCGGTCAGAGCCTCCATGCTTGAGTCAGATGACTGTTGCCACAAAGAAAAAGTAAGAAAAGACTAAATGTTTTTCCTGTCTTCCTCCATCTAGGGAAAACAAGCAGATAGACTTTTCCTCAGGGCCTGTTCAAGACCATTATGACTTTTAAACTACCTTCCTTTTCAGCTCCTTCACCCACTACACAAATTACTGTGGAATCTTCAGAGGAGGAGGAGGAGACCTCAGATTCTGATGACCACTCCTTGGCTTATTCCTCTCACATCCACTCTTCTGGCCAAGTACCCTCAGATGATGAAGATCCTGTATTTCTTGATTCCATTATGGAAGCAGCATCCTTCAGAGGCACCATTATAAATATAATAAAGTATTTTGAGTGGAAGTTTAAGCAAATTGCTGTTGCCCAAAACTACCGTCTGCTAAGAGGTGGGCACTTCAGCCCCTTCCCCTGCCCCTCTAGTCCTGGAGGCATTTTGGATACTTTGGTATCCATGTCCACAGCTCTTGACTCTTAGCCCTGGGTTACCAAAAGGTTTGACAGATTCTGGAAGATTACAGATGATCTTAAGTTCCTTTTTAAGAATCCCGTAACTAGCCATTCAGGTGTGGCCATATCCATACCCTCAGGCAAACCTGGTAAGCCACTTCCTAATGTTAATGTCCTACCATCAGACAAGGATAGCAGGGCTATAGATAGATAGATGCCTGTGCTTCTACCTTGGCCTTCAGGGCCATTAATTATAAGACCCAGAAAAGCAAATATCTCTTATCTATCCTTAACAGTCTGAGCAAGATGGACATTTCCTAGATGGCTACACACTGAGTTGCAGCTTAATTTCAGCTCTCTGTGTGATAACATGAACTCAGAAATGAGAACCAGTGAATTTGTAATTTTTGGATAAATTTCAGGTACTGGCTAGTAAGTGCACTGTCTGAATGCCAGCAAAGAAGAAATTTAAAAAAACTGAAAGAAAATCAATCACAAAAGGTGAGCTGGGAAGAATCCTGCAACTGTTCAGCAAAAAGCATTTCAAGTTCCAGTTTTGGTGCAAGACATGACTTCCAGTAATCTAGAGGAGAAAATAAGTCAAATGTGCTGATTAAAATAAATGAAACCATGAACACTGGAGGAGTATATCAACTCAAATAACAAAAGGCTGAAAAAATGGAAGAAGCTTTAAAGAGATATTCAGATGAGGTAATAAATCTGCAACTGTCAGAGTTCAAGATGAAGAAAAGGCTGGCTGAGTATTAGACTGTTTCAAAAAATGTAGAATTAGAGGACAGAACACATGGAGAAAACCTGAGATTTTCTGTTGAACCAGAGAAACTGGAAGGAACAGACTATTAGTTTTTTGAAAGCACAAATAAGCAACTGTACTGGAATTCCACAAGAGGGGTTATTAATTGAAAGGACACGTGTGTGTGTGTGTGTGTGTGTGTGTGTGTGTGTGTATGTGTGTGTGTATATACATATATATATATATATATATATATATATATATATATATATATATATATATATATATATATATATGTGTGTGTATATATATATATATATATATATATATATATATATGTGTGTGTGTATATATATATATATATATATATATATATATATATATATATATATATACACACCAAACCTGGCTATGAGAAAGCTGCTAAGACCACCAAGAGTAAAGATGTAACCCTACTAAAAGAGAGATTTGACTCTGACAAAACTGGCCGAAGGATGAAGTACTGAAAGGGGGGACAGTAAAGTGTTTGCAGTAAATGATTACTCACTGGACACCAGGCAGATGAGGAGTAAATTTATTCCAGCAATCAGGGAATGTCAAGAAGCAGGTATGAAATTCAAGCTGCCATATCTCCTATCTTCAGGATATTTTTTTCCTGGAGGGTCAAAGAGGAGGGGGAAAAAGATAATGATAGATTTGTGGTAGTAAGGGGCTAATGACAAGGGAGGAGGATTATGTAGGCATGTGTTTATATTCCACTTAAAACTGCTACAGTGGAGCTTTCAGCAGACAGTATTACTTATAGTTGGGGAAGGGAATTTATTTGCAACAGTGAGGATGTATCTGGCAGCCTAGTGGGGAAAATATAACAAAAGCAGGTAGAGTTTTGAAAAAAAATGATGAAAATATTTAGTATGGAAGATGTGAGCTAGGTATAATTTATAATTCACAGGAACGTGCACATTTAATTTGAAGTTTTGATACACATCCAATAACTATTTCAGATCACACTCAAATAATAACTAAAATAAAAATGCAGAATAATGAATAAAAATGAGACGGTGGTACTTCCCCACCTCTCTGTTAAACAGAGAGGAATTTAAGGAATGGGTAGTGGAAATTATTCAGGAGTTATTAGGGAAGATAGAAATTTCTTCAGAAAATGTAGCCAGGGTGTGGGATAAAATGAAAAGTGGGTTTTAAAAATAGGGTAGAAATAAAAGAAAAAGAGATATGGTTAAGCAGTAACAAGAATTGCTTAGAGGGACTTACAAAGTTTAAAGTACTACAGGATAGGGGTGTCTAACAAATCAAGAAGAGGAGCAACTGCTGAGTTCTAAAGAGAAAATAAGGGACTACCTGGATTAATATGCATGCTTTTACAAAGATTAGTAAGCAACTGTTTTATTGATAACTCCAGAGCATAAAAACGTTTAGCAAAATGGATCAGGCAACAAAATGTAGAAAGTGTTGTCAAGCTGAGGGACCCTATAACTAGGGAAACAACCAGCGATCCAGAAGAGGTATTAGAAGTATTTTATGAAATTCTTTGTAAAGCAGAGAAATGTGGAAATCAAGAAAAAGAGGTAAATAAGGTTCAATTACTAACAGTTGGGATAGCAGGAGATGAGGTAAAATTTGTGATATATAACCGGTATACAGGAAAGTCTTCAGGAACAGATGGAATTTCTGTGGAAGTTTGGAAGCTAGGAGGAAAGAAAGTGATAAAGGTCTGGAAGGTTTTAACAGTACTTTAAAAGGAAGGGAGACGCCAACATCCTGTAAGAAAGCAGTGGTGGCTGTAATACCTGAAGATGGTAAAGACCCATCAGATCCAGCTTCATTTTGATTCTGGACCTTGATTATAAAGTGTTTATGTCTATAATGGCTCAAAGAAGGCAAAAGTGATGCCAAAATAAATAGATATGGATCAAAGTGTTTTTTGGAAGAAAGGCAAACATCTGACAGCATTAACAAAACAATGATCCAGAGGGAAGCAGAATGTAAGAAAATACCATTGTTGGTGGGTGTTGATGCAGAGAAAGCATTTGACAAAGTAAGCTGGGATTTTAGGAACAGGGCAATGAAAGCATTTTCATTCCCTGATAAAATAATAAGCTTGATCAGGAAGATATAAGAGGAAGCGGAGGCAAAAATTAGTGTGTGTGTATGTGGGGGGGGGTCCTCTTTGATAAGTTCTGTTTGAACAGAGGAACCAGGCAGGGGTGTCCTCTTTCCCCTTTATTTGTGATATATTTAGAATCATTGGGGACTCAGAAATTCATGGATATAATTGGTATGGTGATCAAGAAAAGTGGCTGTATTTGCAGATGATATGTTTTACCCAGTAAAGCCAGAAAAGGACATTTCATTGTTTTGTAACATTACAAGACAGTTTCAAGTCTTTTCAGATATAAAATTAATGAAAATAAAACAAAGGCATTAGCTGTAAACTATCTACCCATATGTATGGGGACATAATAAAATGAAGTACTTAGGAGTATGGATTAAAAATTATGTTATGACTAGAAGATTTAGGATCGTTGCTTGGAAGTGTTTGTGTAGGTATTTGTATATCCCAAGCAGATACAAAATAATTTTTCTTGAGTTAGAGTGCAAATTTTAGAGGTGTGATGGGGAAGAAAGAGGTAATTGCAATTGGGAACATATTTTTGAGGAGTGTGATGAATTGGAAGACTAAAAATTTCCTGCATATTAGTGTGTCAGAAATACTGGGTGAGCAAATTGGTGTAACTAAGGAAATGATTTATGTTCTGTAGTCCTGTCTCGCCTTCATTCTTACACATGGGTTCGGAGCCGATCATCGGCACTGACAGCCTATTAGCAAGCTCAAAGTCTTCTAGTTGACTTGTGGCTAGGTAGGTATCCCATGGTGCACCAGTATAATCCCCAGATCTTGTTTGCCCCATAGACGAGTTCAGATGTGCTTCTTGGCTGTGGCTAAGTTCATCACTTTTTGCAATTTCTTCTATATTACTGTTAGTGTGGTAAGCGCTAGGCCCATTTATGTTAGAGGACCTAGTCCTCGTGGTGTGTTTGGCTTGTGTCTTTTTGCCATGTCTAAAGAGGCAAAGGATCATAAACCCTCGGGTTTAAGAAATGTTTGAAATGCTCGCAGAAGATGTCTGTTACCGATGGCCACAGTAACTGTGTGCATTGCCTCGGAGCCATCCATCTGCAAGAAACATGTTTGTTTTGCCATTCTTTCAGTGCCAGGATCTTACAGGAGCGGAAGAACAAACTAAATTAAAAGGTCTCCTTAAGCCTTCCTTTGAGGCCAGTTCGTCTTATAGGTTCATAGGTAGGTACTAGGCTATCTGCCCGAAGGCACCTATAAGCCCAGCCAGAATGTGTTGGCTTTCGCCACCCACTTAGACTAGTTCCCTGTGCCTCTGTCCAGCAGAGCCACTGAAGTGATCCCCAGGGTAAACTTTCTGTTTCCCATCCACTCGTCAAGGTTTCTTTTGAATAGCGTTAGCGAGGACCTCTGCCTATGTAGATTGGAATCTTGTTCCAAAGCATAGGAAGTCTCTGGGACAGGAATCTATCCCTCCAGCATGTCCTATTTATTGTTGTGGTGAGGTTTAGATCCCTAGAGCGTGTGGCTTGAGGGGGATAAGGTTTTCTTTAGGTGGAGCATGTCCATCAATTTTGGGTTGGACATGACCTTGTATGTCAGGCAGAGATAACCTCTGAGTAGGCGGTATGCAACCAAGTACCGCTGAAGTTTCTTCAGTCGAGCTGCATAGGGCATCTGTTTGAGGCCAGTGATCCTCTTGGTGAGGTACTTCTGTGGTCTTTCCAACTGTTGCAGGTGTCTTGTAAGGTACATCCCAAATGGGGCGTTGTACTCTATGATGGGTCTGATGAGTAGAGGGGCACAATGACCTCTTTTGATCTGGATGGCAAACCCTTTTGTGATTAGGTGAGCCATGTAGAAAGATTTTCTAACCACTTTGGCAATGTGATTATCAAAGGTGAGATTACCATCTACTTGGGTCCCAAGATCCCTTATTACATCTTCCATATTTAGGGGACTACCACCTATGTGGTAGCTTGTGGGTACTTTGTTTTTTCCAAAGGGGATGACTATGCACTTTTTGGCATTTAGCTTGAGGCCATGATTTTGACACCAGGTATCCGTCTTAGAGACCCTTTTGGAGGATGTCTGTGTCAGCCGGAGAGTCAATTATAGCCCCTAGTTTGCAGTCGTCTGAGAACTTGGTCAGCCATAGTCCTCCTGTGCTTGCCTGTACCTCTGAGAAGTATATGCCGAACAGGAGGGATCCTAGGACTGAGCCCTAGGGAATGCCACTTGTAACCGGTTTAGAGTCGGACCTAGCTCCCGCAACTCTTACCCATGTGGGTTCTGTCCGTGAGCCAGTTGGCAATCCATCTTGTGACATAGGGGTTTATGTTCAGGCTGGTGAGCTTGTCTGTAATACCAGAATAGGAAATGGTGTCAGAGGCCTTTGCGAGGTATAGGCAGGCTGTATGTACCACCTTTCCCTCATCTATAGCCTTGGTAACCGTGTCAAAGAAGTCCACCAGGTTTAGGAGGCATGATCTGCCCTTAACAAAGCTGAACTGAGTAGGGTCCAGTGTTTGGATGCTCCCAATGTCTCTGTTATTGAGTTCCATGATGATATGCTCCGTAGCCTTGCAGACCAAGCTAGTCAGGCTTATAGGGTGATAGTTCCCCAGCGTCTGTTGTGGCTCCACCTTTGTGGAGCGGAATAACCATTGTTGTGCGCCACTCTATGGGTACATAGCCTGTGGAGAGGCTGAGTTTGTACAATGTGTTTAGGTGAGGGGTTAGTTAGTCTTTGAGCTTGTGTAGGACACAGCCTGGGACACCATCCGGTCCCATTGATGCTGTGTTTTTGGCTTTGGAGAGGGCTGTTTTAACCTGAGTGTCTGTGATTTCAGGGACTCTACATTCTTCTGGTATGGTTATGGGCCCTTTTGGGGGTGAGAGGGGGATGAAGTTTGCTCTGAACCTGTCTGCCAGGATGTTGGCGATATCGGTTGGTTCAATGTATTTTGTGCATTCTGCATAAACTCCGAGCAGATCTGAGCATTGTCACTTTGATTCTTGACATAGCTAAAGAATGCCTTGTGGTTATTTTTGGAGTCCTTGGCAATTTTTCTTTCGGAGCTCGCCTTGGATGATTTTATGAGGGATCATAGTTTCTTGCTGATACTGATCAGGGATATCTTCCCTTCTTGGGATTTTACTCTTTTCTGTACTAGTTTCCTCCTTCTATTGTATAACTTGTTTATGGCAGGAGTCCACCAGACTGGTTTCCTTTCTTGGAGGAGTGAGTCTTGGTTTTGCTTGGGATGGCACAATCCATGTATTCTTGTAGGTGCCCGAAGAAAGCATTAGTAAAGGATTTTGCAGTTTGGACAGAGTTATCCTTCTGCATGGGGGCTTTGAAACTTTCCACCTCAGTCTTAAGTAACGTGAAGTTTGCTTTTGAGAAGTTTTCATGGTGGTTTCCTTGTCCGGGGGTGGGGGCAGAATGTGGATATCCAAAGTTATTTGTTTATGGTCAGATCTAACCAGCGAGGGGTTGACCTCCGGTGTGGAACACCGGTCGCCCATGTTGGTGATGACCAGATCCAGTATGTTGTCATCTCTGGTGGGAGTGTTGACCAGCTGCACCAAGGCGTTTGAGTTTATAAATTCTAGGAAATGTTGGGCAAGGGAGTTAGTACTTGAGTAGTTCTCCCAGTTAATGTTTGGGTAATTGAAATCACCCAATATTAGGGTGTTTCGTAGGACCTTTATGTTTCCCAGTGTTTCCAGGAAATGTGGAATGGGGTCCTGGGACATGGTGGGTGATCTGTGGCAAGCTACAATTTGAATTGCAGTTTTGCCCAGTTGTTAGTTGGACGTGGATGATCTTTGAATCATCGTGCTGTGCCACTAACCTGGAGGTGTGGGTATCCTTGATGAATATGGATACGCCCCCGCCTTTTGTATTTCGGTTCGGGTTCTCTGGCTGAAATGTATGGTATGAGTTGTAGCCTGGTAGTGCTGGGGTGTTCTCTGGAGCCTTAAACCAGGCTTCTGATGTTCTTCGTTTTCCATTGCTGCAGTCCTTACTATTGGGGTATAGTCCGCGTCCAGTCGGCCCGAATACCAGAGTATAAGGCTGACGTCGGTCAGGGCGCATTAGACTGACGTCAGTACGTCAGGGTACTAATGCGCATGACCGACGTCATATCCTCAGTCTTTTTTGCCGCATGGTCCGATGCAGAAGCAGTTTTGCGAGTGCAGGTTGGCGTTCTGAAATATTTCCGAAACCGGAGTTTCAGACCGAAACAGAGTTGGCTAAGTACCCCGTTGGGGAACATTTTGGTTTTTTCTTGCCTCAGTATTTTACCGGATGTCAGAAAAAGTGAATAACTGTATTTCTTGTGGGAAACAGATACCTCATAGGGATTACCATACCTTGTGTATACCTTGTTTAGGGCCTGAGCACGACGTTGTTGGTTGCCGCTCTTGTGCTAGGTTTAACAAACGCACTATTAAGAGGAGGTTAGACTGTGCCAGGTTAGTGTTTGGGAAGCGTTGCAATTATAAAATGCCGTCGGATGCTCCGACGCCCGCTTCCTCCAAGAAGCGCAAGGACAAAACAGCGAAGCCTAGGGTTGATGAACCGGCAGTCCCGGACGTCGGTTCTTTAGAAGGCTCAGTGGAGCCAGAGGTTTTGCCAGGAGTTTCCATGGAGTCCCAGGCAGAAACTTTACTATTACAGGATGTGCCTTCTCAGGAGGTAGGCCAGGCTGAGGGGCTTCTCAGGTGACTGTTCTTCCCTCTCTTCCCAAGGTAGTTAGAGCCTCTCCTTCTGTTGCCAAAACTTCTTTGAGAGGTAGGCCTAGTTCAGCTTCAGTGGGGCTTCTCCTAGCATTTCGGGTTCTGTACCTAAGAAACATATGCTTAAAATGGCAGAAGATTTGATTACTATGATTAGAGGTTCTATGCCCCGCCTGATAAGAGGCCTAGGGTGGAACCGAGTTTGATAGTTTTGAACAGTGTTCAGAGGATTCAGAATCTTCTGCGGAAGATATGCAGGGGTATCCTACTTATTCTGATTCTGATGTGGATGATTCCACTCCTACAGCTTCTCCTCCTGAGGATTTCTCATTTTCAGAGACTCTGCATTCCATGAGGGAGCACTTTAAATGGGAAGGCCAGGATTACTCTGATTCCAGGAAAAGGCTTAGGGAATTCTTGTTTTGCCCCAGCATGGGCCTTTAGTTATTCTTCCTGTGTTGAATGTGGTGAAAGTTGTTTTTGCAGAGGCTTCCCTGAACCCTGACTCTTTGCCTCCTGCTCCTGTTAAGCCTGATAGGTATTATAGGGTGCCCGAAGCTCATAAATATTTGTTTAAGAGTCCTAGGGGACCCAGAAACTATTTCTCAAGGGCCTAAAGGGGTTAAGGCTTCTGTGGTTAAAAATCCTGTTCCCACTGATAAAGAGGCAAGGGCTTTGGATAGGTGGGGAAAGAAAGTGTATACTTCTTCCACTCTAGCCATGAGAGCATTGAATTGTCAGTTTCACATGCTAAAATATCAGAATTATCTCCTTTCACAATTGAAATCTAAGGTGGATGCTTTGGCGGAAGGTATTGAGTGTAAAGAGTTGCTGGATTTGGTTCATGTGTCTGAACAAGTGGGTAAGCATTCTTTGCAATGTGGTTTTGATGCTGTACAGGCCTCCTCGAGGGTGGCTGCTACCAGTTCTGTTCTTAGGCATGCCTGGTTGAAGGATCAGAATTTAGCTGAGCATGTTAAGACAAGGATTTTGGATGCTCCTTTACAGTCTGATGTGTTGTTTGGATCGCCTGTGGAAGCAGTTTTAAAGAAAATGGAGGACAAAGCTAAGTCTATGCAAACTGTTAAAGATTTTTTGCAGGTACAGCCACCAAAGTTTAGTAGAAATTGGCCTGCTAAGGGGTGGACATATCCTGCTTATGATTCCCAGTCTAGGGTAGGTCTAGGCGTGGTAGGGGCAGGGCTCAAGGTTCTTTTAGGCCTAGAACAGGAGTTCACCTGCTCAGACTTCTGGTGAGGCAGGGGTCAGTCCTTTCGTAAACAGACCCAATGACCTGTCTTTTCAGCTGCCAGTAGATTCCCGTCTGGCAGCTCCTTTGGGAGGAAGACTGTCTCTTTTCAAAGAAAATTGGGATTTAATTACTCAAGACAAATGGGTGTTGGATATCATTCACCACGGTTACAGATTTTATTTCCATACAATGCCCCCTTTCAAGGGCATGCCAGACGTTCCTCCTCCACAAAGAAAAGAGGCTCACAAACAAGTTTCTCAGTTACTCCAGATAGGGGCCATTCAGCCAGTCCCTGTATCAGAAAGGGGCCTAGGATTTTATTCTCGCCTGTTCCTAGTACCAAAGAAGGGGAACACGTGGAGACCAATTTTGGATTTATCTCTCCTCAACACGTTTTTGGACATTCCCAAGTTCAAGATGTTGACGTTACAACAGCTTTTACCTCTGCTGGGCAAAGATCACTGGATGGTAACTTTAGATCTCAAGGAAGCTTACCTTCATGTGCCTATAAGGCTAAGTTGCAGGAAGTATCTGCGGTTTCGAGCTGGGAATTCTCATTATCAGTTCTCTGCATTGCCCTTTGGCTTATCTACTGCCCAGAGTATTCACAAAGGTTCTGGCTCCAGTGATAGCTTACTTCAGGCTTCAAGGAATTCAAATCTATCCTTACTTGGACGACTGCCTGATTCTGGCTCAAGAAAAGGAAGACCTTCTACAGCATCTGGAATATGTTATAGCAGTGCTAAGATGCCTAGGGTATTCTGTGAACGAAATAAAGTCCAGTCTAGTACCCTCTCAAGACATGTGCTTTCTGGGTGTGAGACTGAATACAGCAGCCCAGATGGCCTTTTTAACCCCGGACAAACAAAAGAGTCTGTCACTTTACTTCCATCAACTATCTCATCAGTCCGTGCTGACTGCAAGGACAGTCCTTCAACCATTAGGGTTCATGGCATCTTGTATTCTGGTGCTTCCCAATGCCAAACTGCATATGAGGAAGCTACAATGGTATCTCAAAAATGTATGGACACAGCACTGCCAGGATTTGGACACTGTCATTCAAAGAATACGTTGCCTTCAAAAAGAATTCTTGTGGTGGGCTCAGGAATGTCACCTAAACAAGGGACTCTCTGTGACCCGCACAGAGTCAAGTCAGATCTTAACGACAGATGCCTCGCACATTGCTTGGGGAGCTCATCTAAATGGAAAGTGGATACAAGACAAGTGGCCTGCCAGACTACAGCATCTACATATCAACATGAAGGAGATGTTAGCAGTCCAGTTTGCATTAATGGCTTTCAAGGAGTTACTTCTTCCAGGGCAGGTGTTGATTCTAACAGACAACACAACTGTCATGTGGTACATCAACAAGCAAGGGGAACACATTCTTATCCTCTATGCAGGCAAGCAATGATTTTATGGGAGACTGCGCTAAGCTTGCAACTAACTCTTCAGGCAAGGTTTCTGCCAGGAACACAGAACTCCTTAGCAGATGTGTTAAGCAGACAAATCAGGGCTCCCCACAGTGGAAACTGGATCTTCATGTATTTCAGAAATTGACAGTGTCATGGGGAACTCCAGACATAGATCTGTTCGCTTCTCCACTAAACCACCAGCTGCCAAAGTATTGCACAAAGGGTTTCATCACACAGCTTGGAAAGTGGATGCTCTGTCTTTCAGTTGGAAAAACCTTCATGTGTATGCCTTTCCACCTCTGCCTCTTCTTCCAAAGGTACTATTAAAGGTCAGACAAGACAGGCCAAGGATGATTTTGATAGCTCCAGATTGGCCTCGGCAACACTGGTACCCACTACTACGGAGTCTGGTAAAGAAGCCTCCATGGCCTTTACCTCTGATTCCTCATCTGTTATCTCAGAAGGACGGTCATCTGCTCAATGTCAAGCTTCACTCTCTTCATCTAACAGCCTGGCATATTCTGTGTTGAAACACAGCAGGTCTCAACTTCCTCAACAAGTTTTAAATGTGATTATGGAAGCTAGAAGACCTAGTACAAGGAGAGTGTACGCAGACAAATGGAAGAGATTTTTATTTTGGAGTACAGCAAAGAATTTGGAGATTTCTGATCCTAATTTGAGTGTGGCTCTTCAATATCTTACTGAGTTACTGGACAAAGGTTTGTCCTTCTCTTCCATTAAGATTCATGCTGCAGCAATTTCAGCTCACTATGATTGTGACCCACCTTTGTTTTCGCATCCTTTGTTCAAGCAGTTTCTTAGAGGGGCAAAGAATACAAGACCCCCACGTAGAGCTCCTACTCCTGCTTGGGATCTCAATTTTGTGTTGGAAAAACTTACTCTACAACCTTTTGAGCCTGCAGCTACTGCTGAATTGAAATACTTGTCATGGAAGACTGCTTTTCTGTTGGCTATTACTTCTGCAAGAAGGGTGTCTGAGTTGCAGGCCCTTACGGCAGTAGAGCCCTTTTTGATTTTCCATAAGGATAGGGTATCATTACGTACTAATCCTTCCTTTATGCCTAAGGTGGTTTCTAGTGTGGCTTTAAACCAAACTATTCATTTGCCTACGTTTTATGCAGACCCTCAAAATAAAGGGGAAAAGATTTTGCACACTTTAGATGTACATAGGCAATTGCGTTATTATTTAAGCAGGACTAAGGATTTTAGGCAGTCTCAGCAGTTGTTTGTTTCTTTTGCTTTGAGTTCACAGGGCAAGCCTGTGTCAAAACAAACTATTTCTAGGTGGATTGGCTTTTGCATTGCATTTTGTTATTCCCATCATGGCAAGGAGATTCCTGCTGGGATCAGGCCTCATTCCACTAGGGCTACTGCCACTTCAACAGCATTTCTAAGGGGGGTGGCAACTAAGGATATTTTGGAAGCAGCTACTTGGAGTTCAGTGCATACTTTCTCTAAGCATTATCACCTTCCTATCTACTCTAAGTCTAGGGCTGGTTTTGCCACAGCTGTTTTGCAAGGCATGTTGTCAGCTCCTACTTCTTTATGATTTGCCAGCCTCCCTTACCTCTGCTTTGGGATTCTACCCAATAGTAAGGACTGCAGCAATGGAAAACGAAGAACATAGTACAGTTTTGTACCTACCATAAATGTAGATGTTCGAGGATTCCATTGCTGCAGTCAATCCCTCCCTCCTTCCCCTCTGTGTTTAGGGGTGGTTGTGTAGGTGAGTTTACATGCTTATATTTTTGTATATATTGTTGTATATATTGTACATGTTTTTGGTGCAGGTATTTTGGGACTTGTCTTTAGGGTCTTCTGACATCTGGGGCAAGAAAAGACTGAGGATATGACGTCGGTCATGCGCATTAGTACCCTGACGTACTGACGTCAGTCTAATGCGCCTGACCGACGCCAGCCTCTATACTCTGGTATTCGGGCCGACTGGACGCGGACTATACCCCAATAGTAAGGACTGCAGCAATGGAATCCTCGAACATCTACATTTATGGTAGGTACAAAACTGTACTTTACTGCACATATATCGATTTCCTCCATACTGAGGAGTGCCTCAAGTGCGTACATTTTGAGGTTTAGATTTCTGGCATTGAGTAGCATTACCCTCAGTTTTTTGTTACTTGTGCTATTTACGATGGTGGGTTTGTCTTTTGAGCCTTGCCTAAAAAAGGCACTATGGTGGTGGCAAGAGCCTTGGCCAGTATGGGTGACAGGTGCAGCCCATCTCTAGCGAAGCAATGTGGCTTGTCAAGCATGTCATCCCAGGCGGACAGACACTGAATCCCCTTTGAATGACACCAGAAACTTGGCCAATTGTTGAAATCGAAAATTTTTTCTTTATACCTTAGTATCACTCTTGGTGAGGACAGGATGCTACTCAGGGTCAGGGTCATACTGGCCTGGGCTACGTGATCAGAGAGCTCCTCCATATCTCTTTTTATGTAGTCCAGGGAGGTGTGGCTCAGGTCATTCACACCAACATGAGACAAACTGATAGTATGCAGGTCCTAGAATCCAAGGTAGCACGCAGTTTTAAACGTAAAAAGATTTATCAACTTGAATGCCTTTCATCACCAGTAATATGGTAACTTCATCAGAAATGAACACCAAGTAAATACATTGGTTTAAAGTACAAAAACCAAATCAACACATGTTAAAAACCAACCAATCAATGGGATGTTTCATTTAAAGAAATAACCCATTTTAGAAACTGTGTATCCCATAGTAACAATATACTACTCAATAAAACCCACTCAGGTACCTGGGATTTAATAATAAAGTATTAATAAAGTAAATAAGCAAAGACACTGCCAGAAATATACTGTCTATAAAATATTTATATATATATAACATATATATGTAAAAAAACAGCTTATTGTAATAAATATAAAAAATGTAATATGTATAAACTTTTAACTCGTGAAATATTTCACCTAATTAAACTCTTTAGTTTTAACAGACAAGAGATGTTGCAAGCTTCATTTAAACCTGGGTACGAAAAGCCATTTAACAACAATTGCCATTCTAACTCACGTTCTTCCAGTAGTAAAGCTGAAGGACCACCTCTAATATCGGGTAAAACCTGATCAATAGCCTTAAAGCAGAACTTGTGCCCACCATACATGCTCATAGATTCTCTCCCGAAACTTGCGGTCTGTTTTACCTACGTAATGTGATATACATTGCCATGTGTAACAACTGTCCGGTGTTTTACTTAGGTAAAACGGACCGCAAGTTTCGGGAGAGAATCTATGAGCATGTATATGCCATAGATAAAAATAAATGTGAGAATGCATTGGCTAAGCACTCCCACTTGTGTGGTGGGAACAAGTTTTGCTTTAAGGCTATTGATCAGGTTTTACCTGACATTAGAGGTGGTCCTTCAGCTTTACTACTGGAAGAACGCGAGTTAGAATGGCAATTGTTGTTAAATGCCTTTTCGTACCCAGGTGTAAATGAAGCTTGCAACATCTCTTGTCTGTTAAAACTAAAGAGTTTAACTAGGTGAAAGATTTTATGAGTTAAAAGTTTATATATATTACATTTTTTATATTTATGACAATAAGCTGGTTTTTACATATATTTTTATATATATAAAAATATTTTATAGACAGTATATTTCTGGCAGTGTCTTTGCTTATTTACTTTATTAATACTTTATTATTATTTTTAAATTCCAGGTACCTGAGTGGGTTTTAAATTCCAGGTACCTGAGTGGGTTTTATTGAGTAGTATATTGTTACTATGGGATACACAGTTTCTAAAATGGGTTATTTCTTTAAATAAAACATCCCGTTGATTGGTTGGTTTTTAACATGTGTTGATTTGGTTTTGTATTTTAAACCAATGTATTTACTTGGTGTTCATTTCTGATGAAGTTACCATATTACTGGTGATGAAAAGAGTTCACGTTGATAATAAATCTTTTTACGTTTAAAACTGCATGCTACCTTGGATTATAGGACCTGCATAATATCAGTTTGCCTCCTGTTGTGTTTGTTTTTATTCACACCAACATGGACAGGGACAGAGTCATATTTGTACTTGTTATGGAGTGACCTGAGTGCTTGTGTTATGTGGTGGATCCTGGCACCCGACAGGCAGCTAACAGTAACCTTCTCCTTATTCAGCCTAGTGAGTGGGATGTCAGTGTGCCTGATTATAGAGTCACCTATTACTAGTATGTTGGGTATGTTATTTTGCCTTAAGGGTGTGATTGGCACACTGGTTTTGTGAAGTATGTGTTTCATGGTTTGTGTTGGGGGTGGAGGTTGCTTGTCTTCCTCCTCAAAATCTCATAGATCTAAAAAGGAAAAGGCTAAACCTTCCAAGAGGCATTCCCCGGCGCCATCTGGTGCCTTGGAACCACCTCCCAAAATGTCGAAACCTGACAAGTTTTCTCCCTCCTCGACTCCACTGATTTCGAAACTGATCGAGGTTGTTGCTACCATGACTCCAGTGTCAGCCCCATACATTTCAGAGCCGACTACTGATAGCAGACATCGGAGCTGGTCCAGAGATCCATTACCAGTCTTCCCAACTTTAAGGACCCCTATCTTACAGAGGTCTAGATCTCCCAAACTATCTTCCAGATCTTCCAGGAAGCCTATCAGAACAAGATGTGGAGAGAGTAGTGCTGATACTCCTGAAGTCGTCTGCCTTACCAAAAATGCTGTTGGCTCTAACCCAGTCTGTCCCGGAGCCACTTGAGTCCATTTCCCCTTCTGTGGTTCCTCCTCTGAGCCATGCTGGGCTTTTGGAGCCAGAGTGCTTGGTACCACTGGTTGTGGAACCCTTGGTTCCTGCTCCCCCCGAGGCGGTCTCTGAGCCGAGTTCCGCTCTGACACCTTTGATTCCATCCAGGGTGTCTAGGAGCCAAAGCTCTCCAGTCGGCCCCGACAGGGATGCTTGGACCCGGACCTCTTTGGTTCCTAGTCTCCCTCTCGGTGCATCGGCTAGGGTGAGCTCGGACCCTACATCTATCTCAGAGCCGATGACTTCCTCCATCCCCTCGGAGCCGGGGAGGTCTTCAGAGCCGAAGAGGTTGGCCTTCGAGATGATGCGGATTGTGCTGTCCTGATCATCAGCTCCACCCAGGGGTACTGACACTCTTCCCCCTTGGACACCGACCTCCATCTCAGCACCTACTCCCTCTCTGGACAGCAGAGACTCGCAACCTCAGGAGCCCCTGGCTGGTGGCCCCCACTCTTCCAAGACCTCCCCAGAATATACTTCTGAGGAGTACCCTCAGAAGAGAACATTAAAGAGGAAGCATGTAGACTCCCAGGATGAGTCTCTTACCTATGACACTGACCTCGAGGAGTCCGAAGGTTCCCCCAAGTCGTCCTCTGATGGCTCCTTTGTTGACATCTTAGAGATCCTTAAGCAGAGGTTCCGCTGGCCCACTGTTACCCCTTCTGATGAGGAGTCGGTGTACCTGAAGGCTTTAGGGTCTCCACCTTCTCTTGGGTGTCTCCACCATTTGACAAACTTTTAGACCTTGTTAGTCGAAAGGTGTGGGAGACTCCTGATGCCGTGGAGCTAGTCCCCAGGAGACCAAATAATTTTTTGTCAGCCCCCAAGGAGAAGGAATTTTTGTCCAAGGGCATTCCTGTAGATGCCATGGTGGTGGCGGCGGCCACTAAGAAGGAACTGGCGGAGACTTCATTTGCCCATCCGCCGAACAAGGAGTCTCGAACGATGGACAGGTACGGGAAGCATATCTTTTTGTCAGTGGCATTCACACTCAGATCGCTGAACTACCTAACACATTTTACAAGGCTTCAGAGAGATCCCCTTAAGGAGTTGGGAGAGACTCTACAAGATACAGCTGCTGAAGGAGTCCCTGATAAGGTTCTGCTCAGTTGTCCACCTTGAATTCCATTGTTAAGTCGTCCATGAGGCTGATTTCTTATGCAGCCAATGGAGTGAGCAGGGTAGCGGGTTCAGGAGTTTACCTTAGGAGGCACTCCTGGACGCATTTGTGTAATTTTGTGGAGCCATTCGTCTACATTTACCAATGCCCCTTTTGACGGTTCTTCCTTGTTTGGACCTAAGGTAAAAGACGCACTCACCAGGTGCGAGCAAGAAGAGAAAATGCTCTCTGCCATGGGAGTATGTTTTACAGTTCCCTCTAGACCATACCCCAAGGGTCAGAGAGGTGGCAAAATGTGGTTCAAGATGTCCCAAAGGTTTTTCTTGGATGAATAGGGTGACTCCTCCTTCAGAGGCAGAGGAGGAGGGGCAAATGGTAGACGTCGCCCTAGGGGCTGGGGCGGACTGCAAAACCAGGGAGGCCTCGATTTCATTTTGAGGCCGACCCTATCAGCACTCCTGATGTGGGGCCCAACTGTGCTTCTCTGGAGCCAGTAAGGGGTCGCATTTCTTTGTATCCAGAAGCCTGGCTAAACATCACCCAAGACAAATGGGTACAAAGAATTATCACCAGAGGTTACTCCATACCCTTTTCTCTTCCACCACATATTCCCAAGAGGATCCCGGATGTTCCACCCAATTGCAGGGATCAAGCAAGTGTAGAAGTGAACAAGTTGCTCGCAAACAGAGTCATCCAAACCATCCCCGCAGACCAGGTAGGATTCGGAACTTACTCCAGATTCTTTTTAGTGCCAAAACATACAGGGGACTGGAGGCCCATCTTGGACTTCAGCAAATTAAACAAATCCGTAAAGAGGGACAAGTTCCAGATGGTGACACTGTAGTCTGTACTCCCTCTATTAAGAAAAGACACTTGGATGTGCTCAGTAGACCTCCAAGATGCGTACTACCACATAAAAATGGACAGAGCATCGAGGAGCCATCTACACTTCTGGCTGGGAGCCAGTCACTACCAGTTTCGTGCTCTGCCCTTTGGTCTCACCACAGCCCCCAGGGTGTTCATCAAGTGTATGGCAGTAGTGACAGCTCACCCGAGACATCAAATTTTATAAAAAAAAAAAAAGGGGGGGGGGGAATTGTGGGAACAATGCATACAGAATAATGTTTTGGAGAAAGAGTAAGGTTTAAGGGAAGGCAGAAATTGAACAAGCTATGTAATGTTTGACTGACAGTGACTGTAGAGAAGATTATAAGCAGTGTATAATGTTTGCAACTGAAAATGTCAATATGGTTTGTTTTCATTTACATAAATGTATGATTGCCTGTGTCATAAGTGATAATTCAGTAAAGATGTTTCTTGTTTAAAAAAGTCTGAACAAGGTTGTGGTTGACATCTCAGGCATAGAGCCAAGCAACAAATTTTGTCCTTGGTAACTCAGGCCACTCGGCTTAGTATAAAATGCAGCTGTGGTGCTGTTGAGGCATCTTCCAGAGCAGCTGTTACTGGACTGGTCATTCAGAGATACTCCTGGTTTCATAACTAGCACCTGCCAGAATATTTCAGAACTAAACTTTTATACCCCCCCCCCCCCTTTGGCAGGGACCTTTTGTTTGGACCACGGGCGGCTATCTTGTTTAAAACTATGCAGGAGCAAGGTAAAACTATGGAGGACTGCAGACATATCCTTTTTACCTGAGTACCCAGATACCAGATGAATTATCCTGTCAAGCCCACCTCCTTTGTTAGAAGAGAACATGGGCCATCTCAGAAACACAAGAAGGCACCTAGAAAAAAAATTCCTGAAAAACCTGAAAGGGACCCTCTGACTATCTCCCCTCCCCCAGGTCCTATCATTCCCTTTTCAAAAAGACTCCATTACAAACTGGGAAAAGATTGCCACAGACAAGTGGGTATTTTCCATCATCAACAAAAGGTTACAGTATGTCCTGGAAGGAACTACCTCCCTTCAAAGACATTACACCTCTGTCCCACAACCAGTTAAATATTCTTCCTCTCATCCTTCAGGAACTACAGTCCCAGGGCACCAAAAAACATTTCCTCCTCAGTTTTGTGGGATAAGGGTTCAACTCCAGACTGTTTCTGGTACCAAGGAAAGGATAGTGGGGACCCATACTGGATCTTTCCCAGCTCAATACCTACCCACTTTCAAAATGCTGTTCTTCAGTCCTTGCTCCCCTTTATCCTTCTGCAGGGTATTCTAGTATCTTTGGATTTGAAGGATGCATACCTGCATATCCTCACATGCCCTTCTTGCAGAAATTCATGATATTCTCTTCACATTTTCAGTTTACTGCTTTGCCTTTTGGGCTTTATACAGCCCTCAGGGTCTTCACAAAGTGCCTTGCCCCAGCCTCCTGCAAGACTCTGAGAATGCAGATATTCCCCTACCTAGACGATCTGTTAATTCAGGCCTCTTTCTCTGTGGTCTTACTGCAGCATCTCAAGTTCACTTTCACCCTTCTCCAACAACTGGGATTCACTGTCATTTAAAAAAAAACTTCCCTTCAACCCACTCAAGACCTAGTTTTCTTGGGTTGCAATTCTAGACACCAAAAACAGCTTTCTTGCCCCAAGAAAAGGTGCAGAGCCTCACAACTTATTTAAACTATCTATCCTCTCACCAAGCTTGATCAGCCAGATAGATTCTAGATTCTTAGGGCACTATGATTCATTCAACAAGTATGCCACTGCTTTCTTTAGCCAGTTTTTTTATGAGGAAAATTCAGTGGTACCTGAAAAATGTATGGTCTCATCACCCCTGCCCCAAGGACACACATTACTCTCATGCCTTGTCTCAAGGACATTCAATGATGGCTGACACAGGTGAACCTCAATCCAGGCCTGCCTTCCAAGGTTTAGACTCCAGGTCAAGAGCTGTACTCAGTTGCCTCAGATGAGGCCTAGGGGGCATAAACAGGAATATACAAGGTCTGTGATTGTTGGCTGTCCAACCTCAAGGAAGAGCACATCAACCTGAAAGACATGAGAACTCTCATTCAGGCCCTGCAAGTCTTCACCTACCTCTGGAAACCAGGACCTCTAAGAGTATTCACACAACACAGCAGTCATGTGGTACATAAGCAGATATGAACTGGATCATACCATATGTTCATTTTATTGATCACTGATGCAGTAGCCTTAGCAGTATGGGTGACATCCTGCCAAGGATATAACAGCTGGTCAGCTTCCAAACCTTCCACACCCCCAAACCTTCAGGCAGCTCAAGCTGAGTTGACTAAAGGACAATTTTGCATGCCAAGCCCTTCAGAGCTTTACTGCCTCCGAAGAGTGCAATCCTTTAAGGCTTTGGAGGATCAGCAGATGGCTTTGTGCTGTTCCTTTGCTGGGCAGATGAGTTCCCTTTGGGGAACCTTCCATTTTCTAAATATTGTTTGTGTTTTATAAGGAAAGTTATTTTAAAGTCAGGAGTTTTGGGGTTTAATGGACTCACAAGACTGTGTCTTACTTTAAAACAGGAGCGCTCTTTTTTCTTGTCAGTTCAAAACTTGTATAAAGTAATTTAAAGCCATTTTTTTCTGTGGATACATTTTTTATTTTACTTTTTGGGAGCTGGAAAACTGTTTTAAAGTGCTTTTTACTGTGTTTTTCTGTGAAAAAAGGGACTAAGACTTTTAGTTTTTACCAGTGTTTCCTGCTTGTCTTCCCTCAGAAAGTGGCAACATTTTTGGTTTGATGATGGAACAAACTACCAGTCCCACAGACATTGCAACCACAGCAGACTAGCAGTTATCCTGTGCTGCATGTCGGTGACTGTGCTGTGGTCATTTGTTGAACCTCAGACCAGTTGTCTTTTGCCCCAAATCCTTCAGGTGTAGCACCTACAACCACTATGGTTTGAGAGTTAGCCATGTCCTCAGTACCTGTTGGGGTCCCGTCAGTGGGCAAGGCAGAGCCTTTCTGGCCAGTCATGGGAGAGGAGCAGGGAAGGCTTCAGTGGTTGTATCAGAATATTTTGCCCATCCCTGGTGAAGCAGCTGCTACCATTACTAACATGGTTGCCCATTGTTACTGTCAAAAAGAAACAGAAAACTAAATGTGTATCTACTCAAATTTTCTTAGACAGGAGTATTTTACTGGGTCTTAATCTGGGTTTAATTTAGGCTATTGACCCTTCTTGTAAAGTAGTTTCTAGTAAAATAAAAAGGGATACATCTTTTCCTGAAGAGATTCAAGATTCTGAATCTGAACATTAAGATGAAGGGACAGATACAGGGTATTCTCCTCAGATTTCTGATTCAGACTCAGAGTAGACCTCAGTTTTTGATTCTCCATGTAGGGGGGTTATCTTTCTCTGAAACTATTACTAGAATGTGCCAGTATGTTCAGTGGGAGAACACTGAGATTTCTCAGTCACTTAGAAAATACCAAGTTTTTACAGAAGGTGTTCCCAGATCATACACCCATTCCTCCTGATGTCCTTCATGGATGCATCTGCAGTCATAACAACTGGGTTGTCCTGTCGTCAGGCAGCCCTTCAGTCGGCCGGATTCCAAAGTCCGGGTCCGGCTTCGGCTGATGTCGCACTTCACCCGACGTCATCTCTGTTGGTCTTCGGGTATAAAGGCATCAGCCGACGCCATTTTCCTCAGTCTTTCTTGCCGCGTGGCGCCCGAAGCAGAAGCTGTTCGCAAGTGCCGGTCGGTCGGATCCAGAGATTACTTCTACGAATACTACTTCAAGACTTCTAAAGCTAAGTACCCGTTGGGACTCTTTCTTGCCTCAGCCGATGTCAGAAAAAGTTAATAATTGTTTAACCTGTGGGAAACAAATACCTCATAAAGATTTCCACTCTTATTGTCTACCTTGTTTAGGCCCAGCCCACGACGTAGCAGCCTGTTCGCCTGTGCTTCTTTCAACCGAACGCTTAGGCGTCGGTCGGAGATTGCTGAACAGTTTTTCGGTTCTGTTTTTGCGTACATTATGCCGTCGGATCCTCCGACTTCCCATTCTGCCAAAAAACGCAAAGATAAAGACCGACACTGTGGTCCGCGGTTTCGGCCGAAACCATGGTTAAGCAAATCAAGTGTCTCGGTTTCGGCCGAAACCGAGAAAACTGATCAAAGTACAGCTGAATCTATCTCTACAACTGAGGCCCCTGCTACCACTCTTGAATCGGCCTCAGAAATTTTAACCACTACGGTGGTTGCCACTGACTTATCAGACACCATTCCCTTGGATGTCTCTACCCCAGCACGTGGTGCTGCTAGGCCTCCAGCAGCCATGTCCATTAAGGCCTTCGCCAGGGCTAAAGCAGCCAAGACTACTAAAACAGTGCCTGTTAAACCCCCTACAACTAGGCCCTCCTCTAGTTCTCAAATGCTTACTCTGGCAGAAGATTTAATTTCATTAATTAGAGGATCTCAATCTCACCCAGACAGGGCCTCTCAGCCCCCAGAGAAGAGACCTAGGGCAGAGCCCCCTGAGCCAGTGTCATCTGATGATTCTGCAGATGAATCAGACATAACTGACCAGCCAGAGGCTCCTTTCTCCAATTTTGAAGACTCTGATGCTGAAGAATCCATACTGTTTCTGATAAGGATGGAAAAATTAATAAGTATGTGAAAGAGAGTATACTTCTGCAACTTTGATTTTCAGAATTTGGAATTGTCAGACTCAGGCTCATATGTTAAAGTATGTCCTAACTAATTGTGAAAGTGTGAGGAATGTTTTATCTGCAGATTTTTCTTGTGAGGAAAAACTTGCTTTAAATCATTTAGTTGTTTTCTATTACACAAGTCACTACTCATTGTGTACAGTGTGTGTATGACTCTGTTGATACTTCTTCCAGGTCTATGGCTCCTGGCACTGTCATGGCTGCATTCTCAGAACCTCTGAGATGGTATTAAAATTAAATTTTAAATACCCTTTTAGATAGATATTTTTTTTTTGCTCCTCTACTGCAGAGGTGGTCAAAAAGTGTGATGAAAGGTGTAAGGGTTTTCAGCCCTCATTTTCTAAATTTTCTAAGGGATTCTGTAACTCATCTTCCAATTTTGGCAAAAAGCAGTATAGATGATATCAATAAAATGTAGGTAAACAGATGTTTAAGAAGAAATAGCAAAGGGGTTCCAAAAAGAAACTTCAAATTTCCCAAAACCAAGGACTGGCCAACAAGTCTGAATGACTGTTCAAGAAACCTTGTGATCCCCCTCCCACCCTGGTCCCTTTTTTATTCCAGAAAGTCTAAATCTCAATTTTTGTGTTTTGGCAAAAGATAGTTTCAGACAAATTGGTTCTGATGATCATTCATTAAGGTTACAGATGGCAATGGGAGGAAGTCCCCCTTTCTAGGGGTTTATGCCTCATCCTCCAGATCAGACTCTTCTGTTTCTTCCAGTTCATCACATACTACCCCAAGGAATGATAGAACCAGAGTTTCATTTAAGAATGTTCTTAGTGCCAATGCTTGGAGGCCAGTTTTGGATCATTCTTTGCTAACCCTATATTATGATGGTGCCCAAATTCAAAATGATGTCACTTCTCAACTTGTTACTTCTTCTTCCTCTTAAGTTTCCTGCTAATACCAGACTTAAAAGATGCTTATCCTCACATCCCTTTTCATCCAGACTTAAGGCATTAGGTGGTGATTGTCTGGATTACATTGTCATTTCTCTGCCTTTCCGTTTGGACAATCCACTGCAAAGAGTGCTCCCAAAGCATCTAGCTCCAATTTTCAGCTCAGTGGAGGCTACAGGGTATCCACATTTTTTCATAGGTAGATGACTTGCTTATATTTGCAGAACCTTTTTCAAAGTGTCAGGAGTCTCTCTCTCTTGGATGAGAGATCTCTTGCACAAGCTGGGATTCCAAGAGATTATTCAAAAGTCTTTCTTGACTTCACACAGGATTACATTGCTGGGATGTCAACTAGACACCTCAGTTCAAATAGCTTTTTTTCACAGAAAAATTAGATTTATATTTAGATCTATTTCTAAGATTTTTCCACTCAAACTTCAGTCACTGTGGGGAATACCTCAGGATTTTGGGTCTCATGACTTCTATGACAAGACTCCACATGAGAAAGAGTGGTATCTGAAGTCTTTTTGGCATTAACACCTTTTATCTTTTCAAATCCCAGTGCTGGGGTTTGTCAGAAGAAAACCATTTGGTGAGGACAAAACCACATCATTAAATCCAGGTCCCCCATTTTCCCTCCCTGTTCCAAAGCAGACAGTCACCACAGATGTGTTGGATTTTGCTTGGGTAGCAGTTTCAGGAAGGATAAAAGTGCAGGGTGTGTGGGACACCAAGGACAGATTGCAAGCACATAAATATCAGAGGTGCTTGCCCTAATCAAGACACTCAACTCTGCGAATTATCTTTGGTTCATGGTATCTCTTCACGTTGTTACAGACAATATCACAGTCATGTGGTACATCATCAAGCAGGGGGGAACAAGGTCATACCCGCTTTGCAGGCTAACAAGGCCAGGGCAAACCCTCATGAATATAAGCAAGATCAGGGGTCTTCCAAGATTTGCTCCATCTGTGGAGAGTTCCTCAAGTTGATCTCTTTGCCTCTTTGAACAATCATTGTGGAAATTCCATTCCAGGACTCCATGCAAGAAGGCCTGGAAGACAGATGCCTTTTTTCCTTGGACAGAATGACCCTGTATGCTTTTACACATTTTTACACAAATATCCGGGGTGCTTCTTAAGAATTAGAAGGAATCCCCCAAGACCATTGTGTTAACTCCCTTCTGGCCAGGCAGCCATGGTTCTCCCTGCTTTTGGAAATGGTCAGAAGCAATTGCCACAAGCTTCCTCGCAGCTGAATCTACTCACACAAGTACAGGAGTGCTTAATACACTCCAACTTCAATCAACGTCAACTGACTGCCTGGATTATAGGGTCTTATTCATTTAAGCACCTGTTTACTAAGGATGTGCAGTAGGTGCTAGTGCAGGCAAGAAAGCCTGCTGCTAGAAAATCATATATTGACAAATGGAAAAAGTTTTCTAGTTTGTTACAAAAATATAATCAGCACCCAAGGCTTGATCTCCGTTTTTACAATATTTGTATGAAATACTATCCTATGGCCTTTCTTATTCCTCTGTCAAGCTTCATTTATCAGCCATTTCAGCATTTCTGCCCATAGAACATCCTGTTTCAATGCAGTCTCATGTTAAAATGTTTTTCAAATGGGGTTTGCACAAATGCCCATAGAACATCCTGTTTCAATGCAGCCTCATGTTAAAATGTTTTTCAAATGGGGTTTGCACAAATGAAAACCAAGTAAACCATTGGCCCCACCTAGGGGTCTTAATTTTGTTAAGTGAACACTTGCTCCATTTGAACACCTAACCTGGCTGACTTGAGGTTCTTAACATGGAAGACAGTTTTACTAATTGCTCTGACCTCTGCAAGAAGAGTATCCAAGTTGTAAGCTCTTAGGGTGAGTAAGCCATATCTCATTTTCCACAGGGACAGGGTTTCTTTGAGAATTAATCCTTTTTTGCCTAAAGTAGTAAGTTTACTTTAAACCAAACTATTGATCTCCCAGTTTTCTTTCCTGAACCTAAAAATTTAGGAGAAAGGATTCTGCATACCTTGGATGTATACAGACTACTTGGGTAATATCTTGACAGAACTAAATCTTTCATCTTTTTGGTTCAATTGCTCATTTCTTGTGAAGTTAAGAAGAAGGGACAACCTGTGTCAAAACAAATCATTTCCAAATGTGTTTCTAAGGCAACATCCTTAATTTGATTTTTTTATACTCACCATAACAAAATTATTCCAGACAGGGCCAAGGCCCACTCAGCCAGGGTCTTGGCTTAATCTGTCTTTTTTTGAAAGGGGTTAGATTCTAGAAGTATTCTAGAAGCTGCTACTTGGTCCTCTGTACATACTTACAAAGCACTATAAGCTTGATTCCTTCTCCAGATTCAGGTCAGGCTTTGCTAGGACCATTCTTGAGGGGTTCCTGGAATCTCCTGTTTCACCTCAAATGTAGTAAGCTAGGGTAATATACCCATATAGATAAGGCTACTACAGCAGTGATCAAAATAATGAACCTGGTATAGTTGTATAAGGAAACTTACCGTAACAGTAGATGTCTGAATGATCACTGCTGCAGTAGATACTTCCTCAATCCCCCTTGTTTGGTGTTTTTTTTTTTTTTGCTGAAGTGCTTTGTCCCCAGACTTGTCTTTCAGTAGACTCAGCTCAAGCTGCTTGACAGTTTGGGTGCATGGAAGGTGCACTGAACCTTTGGAAGTTGACTTGTATCCTTCACAGGATATAACCCCATATAGCTAAGGCTATTACAGCAGTGATTATTCAAACATCTACTGTTATGGTAAGTTTACTTAGACAGCTGTACTTTATGCATGTTGGCTCAGATTGAATGGGACCTAGCCACCAAGACAGGCATGACCCTTTAAGCAGTTTGCATTCCGTCCCAGGACAATGTTCTCTCAGACTGTCTCAGCAGGTCCTGTGAAGAACCCCACAAATGGATGCTCAGCAAATAAGTCTTCATAGACATGGTCCACAGGTGGTGAATACCACGCATAGATTTATTTGCCTTGGAGAGCAACAAACAGTTTCCCCCCCCCTTTTGCACCAGGAATCCTTGCACTTTAGCTCGGACAGATGCTTTATCCTTCCAGTGGATAGGGAGGTTTCTTTATGTATTTCTTCCATCTACTTCCTCTGCTACCAAAATTTTTGCTAAAGATCCAAAAATAAAATAAAGCCAAAGGTGTGTTGGTTCCCTTCCTCTATCCCTTAGCCAGTGACAGTCGCTACAACACCCCCCCACCAAAGTGGACCTGATCATGCAGCAGAAGGGCTCATGGCTTCACCCCAGCCCAGCATCCCTCAACCTAAGCCTATGGATGACAGGATTCCGATTCCATTAGGACACCAATTTTCTGAAGACATGCTCTAGATTCTGTGGTCAGCAAGGATACCCACCACAAGAAACCCTACATGGCCAAATGGAAGAGATTTTCAATATGGTGTCAAGCAAGCAATGCTATAAAATTAGAGGATCTTCTTGTCTTATTCTAATTGTGTAAGCTCATGAAGAGCATTCTGGCTTATTCTTCTGTTAAAGAACACTTTTCAGCCATTTTGGCCTGTCTTCCCTTCAATCTGCCTATGTTCAGTCTTGAGGTCAAAGAATTTTTAAAGTGGAATCTGCACTTAAACCCTCCGAGAAAACTTGCACACCAACCCCTCCACTGGGATCTCAATTTTGTGCTGGAAAAACACACACTTTGTCCCCGTATGAACCAGACACCTCTCATATTCAGCACCTGGAAGGGCATTTTGTTGCCGGCTGTCACTTTTAAGAGCATCTCAGAACTATAGGTACTTAGGGTTGTTAATCATTTTCTAAAAGGACACTGTGTCCTTGTGGGTCAACTCTTCTTTCATGCCAAAAGTGGTAAATGAGTATTCCCTCAACCAGGCCATCAGTCTACCTACTTTCTTTTCCAATCCACAAAACAAGGTTGAAAGACCTCATTCCACAGATGTGCACAGACAACCAAGATTCTATCTGTACAAGACTGAATCTTTTTGTAGGTTAGACCTACAATTTGTCTGTTTCATGAACTCTGAGGCCAGCCTGTATCCAAACTATTTCAAGCTGCATATCTAAGACCATCTCCTTTTATTATTTGCACTATGGCAAATCCTTGCCGTCTTGCCTAAGGGCTCACTGTACTAGAATAGTATCCACTTGTGAGGCTTTTTACAAAGGGATAAATTCTAGAGCAATTCTGAAAGCTGCTGTCTTGTCTTCTATACCCACTTTATCACTAAACACTACAGAATTGATGCCTTTTCCAGATCTAGGGCAGCCTTTGCCAGGCCAGCCCTTTCTGGCCTCAGACTGTTCTCACCATTGTTAGACATCCTTTGTTTTCTTAAGCTTTGTGAATCACCCATCTGTATGGAATACTAAGCAATGATTTTGGTAAGGACATAGTATAGTTGTGTAAGAACTTACTGTAACATAGATATTCAACTGCTCTGTTTTACTGTATTCCTTTCCACCTTCTGTCCATTTTCCGTTCTTCCTTTTCTCTGCTACCCTCTCTGACGCACCCAGGGACTGAGTAGGCCCACTCTTCTCATGCTATGCCCCTTTTAGCTGAATACTTTTCTCCAAGATGTCTTCAGGCTGTTGGCTTTTAAATATTCTGAGGAAGTGTGCTTATGCATCTGCCTATATACCCTCTATGCCTATGTGTCATATGTATGCTTCTGGGAAAGTTTAAGGTTTGGTACATCAACTGTGGAAAACCCATCTTTTTGGAATACTGCAACAGTGATCAGTAGGGCATTTACTGTTATGGTAAGTTCTTGCATGTCTGTACCTTTTCTTTTTGCTTATATCACTGTTTTTTTTTTTTTTCAGATTCTTGGTGTTTACTTTGTCCAGGGTTATTTCTTGAATTTGTAGTATAGTTGCATGCCACATATAAAATTTGTAATGAATATATTATCTGTTTATTTGCTTTAAAGGAAACCATTATTTACTTCTGAGGTAATGCATTGAATTTGAGAAGATACATTTCTCCGTGAAAATTATTATTTCAATCATGTGAGGACTACAGTCATCTAGATGTCTGAAATCTGTATTTTTGATTTAGAAAAGGCAGTAAGATGAGACAACTTGAGTTTAGGAATACAAGTATCAAACATAACCATTTCAGTCTACCTCACTGGCCTGTGATTGGAGTGTCCTTTTCTGCTACCTTTGGGTCATTATTTTTCTCTTAAGCTTTCCTCTCGGGGTGAAGAGTTGCCTTCAGCTGGTACATACTATCATGTCATACTGGCCTAGGAGAGCATGCTTTGCGTGTGTTGTAAAACAACAAACAGAAGGGCATAATTCATATCCAAATAAACTTTATTGCAATATTCTGGCACCTCTGCACAAGCTTTCAGAAGCTAGGCAGAGGAGTTTCATGTGTAGCTGTTACGCTTGTTCATCATGGAGAAGTTCCTGCTTTTGATGCCTAGAAAATAAAAGATGTTACTTTGCTCATTTAGGCACCAGATTACAAACCAGAATGCGTTCCTGCATTGCTTGTACTACTTACGAGAGAAGTACATCATTAGGCACTACCACAAGTGCAATTGTTTCAAGGCAATTGCACAAAGTCTCACAGGCTGGTAGTGGTTTTGAGAACTTGGCACAGAGATCGTCAGCCAGACTCTGCATTTGGTCCTAGGTCAGACCACCGCAGTAAGGTTAGCTATAGGGAGGGCAGGTATTAGTCACACTCCTCTGGAAAAAGAATGACCTCATAGTAGAGTCATGTGCCAGCTTCCCCTTGGTTAACGAGGGTTCAGGTTTGTGCCTTTTGTCCATCCAGCATTATGATGAGTTGTAGCTCCAGAAACCACCCTGTGGAGTACATTATATTGTGTATGCACTATTCGAACAACTAAAGCTTAAGTGTAACTAGTGTCCTACTGGAAGTGGTCTCGAGTCTCCTACCGGCTTCCTCAGTGGTTACATTCAAGACCACTAATAGGGTCATAGGTTCATACTAGGCTATCTGCCCAAGGGCATTTATAAGCCTAGCCAGAGTGTGTCAGCTTTTGCCACCCCATTGATTAATTAACTGAGCCTCTGTCAAGAAGAGCCAATGAAGTGATCCCAGGGGTGTATTTTCTGTTACCCATCCACTCGTCAAGGTTTCTCTTGGAGTGTTAGTGAGGGGCTCTGCCTAATGTAGTTAGGAATTTTGTTCCAAAGCATGGGGAGTCTCTGTGACTGGAATCTATCCCTCCAGCATGTTCTATTTATTGTTGTGGCGAGGTGTAGCTCATTAGAGCGAGTGGCTCGCAGTGACTTGGATTTCTTTAGGTGGAGCATGTCCATCAATTCTGAGTTGGACATGGCTTTGTAAGTCAGGCAGAGATCACCTCTGAGTAAGCGATATGCCACTGAGTACAGCCGGAGTTTTTCCAGTCGGGCTGCATAAGACATATGTTTGAGGCCAGTAGTCCTCTTGGTGAGGTACTTTTGTGGTATTTCCAGCTGTTGGAAGTGTCTTGTGAGGTACATCCCAATTGGGGAATTGTACTCTATGATGGGTCTGATGAGTGATGAATAGAGGGGCACTATAACCTCTCTATTTTTAGATGTGAACCCTTTAGTAATTAGATGGGCTACATAGAAGGATTTCCTAACTATTTTGGCAATATGATTGTCAAATGAAAGATTACTATCTACCTGGGTCCCCAGATCTCTTATTACCTCTTCTGTATTAAGGGGGCTGCCACCTATGTAGTAATTCATGGGTGTTTTGTTTTTCCCAAATGGGATGACTATGCATTTTTTGGCATTTAGCTTGAGACCATGATTTTGACACCAGGTCTCCGTCTCAGTAAGGCCCTTTTGGAGAATGTCCGTGTCAGCCAGAGAGTCAATTATGGCTCCCAGTTTGCAGTCATCGGCAAACTTGGTTAGCCATAGTCCTGCTGTGTTTGCCTGTACTTCTGAGAAGTATATGCCGAACAGTAGGGGTCCCAGGACCGAGCCTTGTGGGACACCACTTTTGACTGGTTTAGAGTCGGAGCTGGAGCCAGCTATTCTTACCATGTGAGTTCTGTCTGTAAGCCAGTTAGCAACGCATCTCATGACGTAGGGGTTTATATTCAGGCTGGTGAGTTTTTCTATAATTCCCGAGTGGGGAATGGTATCAAAAGCCTTGGCGAGGTCAAGGTAGGCTGTGTGAACCACCCTCCCCTCATCTATGGCCTTGGTGACTGTCTCAAAGAAGTCAACCAGGTTCAGTAGGCATGATCTGCCCTTAAAGCCGAACTGGGTCAGGTCAAGCATTTGGAGGTTCTCATTGTCTTTGTTAATGAGTTCCATGATGATGCACTCCATAGCCTTGCAGACCAGGCTAGTCAGGCTTATGGGGCGATAGTTACCAGGGTCAGTTGTGGCCACTCCTTTGTGGAGCGGAATAACTGTTGCTGTGTGCCATTCTATGGGCATGTAGCCTGTGGAGAAGCTGAGGTTGAACAGTGTGTTTAGGTGGGGGGTTAGTTCGTTCTGTATTTCGTGCAAGATGCAGCCTGGGACACCATCTGGCCCCATTGACGCTGTGATTTTGGAAGGGCTGTTTTAACCTGTGCGTCTGTGATTTCTGGGACACTACACTTTTCCGGTATTGTTGTGGGCCCTTTTGGGGGTGAGAGGGGGGTGAAGTTTGCACTAAACCTATCTGCCAGGATGTTGGCAATATCAGTAGGTTCAGTATATTTTGTGCTGTTTTGTACTAGCTCAGAGCATAGCTGCGAGTTGCCACTTAGATTCTTGACATAGCTAAAGAAGACTTTGTGGCTATCTTTCGAATCCTTGGCTATTTTTCTTTCAAAGTTAGCCTTGGATGATTTTATGAGGGACCTTAGTTTCTTACTGATACTGATCAGGGATGTCTTTCCTTCTTGGGATTTGCTTTTTTTCTGAACTAGTTTTCTCCTTCTATTGTATAGCCTGTTTATGGCAGGGGTCCACCAGACTGGTTTCCTTCTCTTAGGGGAGTGAGTCTTGGTTTTGCTAGGGATGGCATGATCCATGCATCCTTGTAGGTGCTCATAGAGTGCATTTGTAAAGGTTCCTGCATCTTGGACACTGTTATCCTTTAGCATGGGGGCTGTGAAACTTACCACCTCTGTCTTAAGTAAGGTGAAGTTTGCTATAGAAATGTTTTCACTGTGGTTTCCTTGGTTGGGGTTTGTGGTGCGGTGTGGACAAACAGAGTAATTAGTTTATCGTCTGATCTAACCAGTGACAAGTTGACCTCCGGTCTGGAACACCTGTCGCCCATGTTGATGACCAGGTCCAATATGTTTTCACCTATGGTAGGGGAGTTTACCAGCTGATCCAGGGCATTTGAGTTGATAAATTCCAGGAAAAGCTGGACCTGGGAGTTTGTACTTGAGTAGTTTCCCAGTTTAACAGTAGGGTAATTAAAATCACCCAATATCAGGGTGTTCAGTAGGACCTTTTATGTTTTCCAGTGTCTCCAGAAAGGTGGAGTGGTGGTCTTGGGTCATGGAGGGTGATCTATAGCAGGCCACAATTTGCACTGCAGATTTGCCCGATGTTGCACATGGATGATCTCAGAGGTATCATGCTGCGCCACTAACCTGAAGGTGTAGGTATTTTTGATGAATGTGGATACACCCCCCTCCTTTTGTATTTCAGTCCATGTTCTGTCGCCAAAATGTGTGGTATGAGTTGTAGCTCAGTAGTGCTGGGGTGCTCTGTGGAGCCTTGAACCAGGTTTCAGTTACTGCACAGATGTCAACGTTCTCCATACTGAGGAGTGCTTCGAGTGTTTGCATTTTGAGATTTAAACTCCTGGCGCTGAGTAGCATAACCCTCATTTTTTTATTTGTGCTGTTTACGGAGGTGGGTTTGACTTTTGAGCCTTGCCTAAAAATGGCAATATGGGTCAGCAAGGGCCTTGGCCAGTATTTGAAAGCCTAGGGGTGACAGGTGCAAGCCGTCTCTTGCGAAGCAACGAGGCTTGTTGAGCATGTCGTCCCAGGCTGACAGACACTGGATCCCCTTTGAATGACACCAGAAGCTTAGCCAGTTGTTGAAATTGATCATTTTTTTTATACTGCAATATCATTCTTGGTGAGGGCAGGATGCTACTCAGGGTCAGGGTCATACCCGCCTGGGCTGCATGATCAGAGAGCTCTTCCATGTCTTTTTTCATGTAGTCCAGGGAGGTACGTCTCAGGTCATTCATACCAACATGAACAATGACAGAGTCATATTTGTACTTGTTTTGGAGTGACTTGAGTGCTTGTGTTATGTGGTAGATTCTGGCTCCTGACAGGCAGCTAACAGTAACCTTCTCCTTGTCCAGCCTAGTGAGTGGGACGTCAGTGTGCCTGAATATAGAGTCACCTATTTACTAGTGTGTTAGGTATGTTATTTTGCCTTAAGGGCTGTGATTGTGCGGCACACTGATTTTGTGTTTTATGTGCTGTTTGGTTTGTGACGGGAAGTGCAGGTTTTTTGGGTGTCTGCTTTGGAGGTCTCTGATGCTTTTGCAGGTTGTTATTTAGAGCCTCCGATTATGATTTTGTGTATTTATGTGTATTTTTTGACAGTGCTGGTTTAGTATGTCTATGTGAGGCTGGAGGTGTGGTGCAAGTGTTAATCTTCTCCTCATGACTGCCTGATCCAGTCTTGGGTGGAAAGAGCTTAGCCTCCAATTTAGCTATATAATTGCATCTCTCGCATATGTTAATGTTTTGTGGTAGGAAGAGAGGGTTGTCTGTGTACATGAGGCAGTTGTAACATTGCCTCAGGATACCCCGGTTCACCAGCTGGACTGGAGAGTATACCTGAAATTGCCCTTTGGTCATGCCTAAATAGTAGGGGAAGCTGCTTAGTTGCTTGTTTGGTGAGGGGTGAATAATGAACCTTGCCCTGCAATCAAGTGTCGGGGTATATTAGTGCTTGCTATTAGGTCTGAGCAAGTGCTGGACTGTAGGATGCTTTTTAAGTGCTTAGGTTAAGAGTTAGACTACTTTCAAAAAACTGAAGAGGAGACTTGGTGGAGCCAGGAATAATTTAGCCCTAGCTAACCGACGCTTCTTCCTTCAGCCTTCTCTTTGCCTTTAAGTCCTGCGAGCCCTTGATAACTCAAAATGAGAATGAATTCTTAGATCTTACTGCACCAAAACTGACCTGTTAGGACCAGTTTCATGCAGGGTTGGACCTGCTGTTCTTAGGTTCATAGGTGTGTGTACTAGGATGGCCCTGGGGCTTTTACAAGCCTAGCCCATAGAAGTGCTTTGGCATTGTGCCATCCATCATTAGTTCTCAGTGCCTCTATCAAGTAGAGCAACTGGAGTGATCTCTGGGGTAAACTTTCTATTTCCCATCCACTCATTAAGATTTCTCTTGAAGAGGGCTAGTGAGGTGCTCAGCTTGACATGTATGGGAAGTCTATTCCAGAGCATAGGCAGGCTCTGGGTTATGAACCTGTCCCTCCAGCATGTTCTGTTGATTGTGTTAATGAGTTTGAGGTCTCTGGAGCATGTGGTGCGGAGGGATTGGGATTTCTTTATAGGTTCATAGGTAGGTACTAGGTTATCGGCGCTGGGGCCCATACAAGCCCAGCCAAAAAGGTACCCTGGCTTTTGCCACCTAATAAAATTATTTTCCTGTGCCACTGCCGAGCAGAGCCACAGAGGTGATCCCCAGGGTGAATTTCCTATTTCCCATACAATCATCAAGTTTTTCTTGATGAGTGCTAATGAGGAGCTTTGTTTGATATAGATAAGTAGTTTATTCCAGAGTATGGGAAGTCTCTGGGACAGGAATCTATCCCTCCAGCATGTTCTGTTTATTGTGGTGACAAGGTTTAGATCCCTAGACCGTGTAGCTCAGAGGGGTTGGGATTTCTTTGTGGAGCATGTCCAACAGCTCTGGGTTTGACGTAGCTTTGCATGTTAGGCAGAGATCACCTCTGAGTAGGCGATATGCGACGGAGTAAAGCTGGAGATTTTTCAGATGGTCTGCGTAGGGCATCTGTTTGAGGCCAGTAATCCTCTTTCTGAGGTATTTCTGCGGCCTTTCCAGTTGTTGTAGATGTCTTGTGAGGTACATACCAAAAGGGGTGTTGTACTCTATAATGGGTCTAATGAGTGATGAGTAGAGGGGAACAATGACCTCTTTTTTTCCTGGATGAGAAACCTTTTGTGATGAGGTGTGCCACGTAGAAGGATTTTCTGACTACTGTGGCAATGTGATTATCAAAGGAGAGACTACTGTCCACCTGTGTCCCAAGGTCTCATCACACTTTCGGTGTTAAGTATACTACTGCCTATGTTGTAGTTCATGGGTACAGAGTTTTTACCAAAGGGGATGACAATGCACTTTTTAGCATTGAGCTTGAGGCCATGGCTTTGACACCAGGCATCTGTCTCAGTGAGACCCTTTTGTAGGATGTCCACATTGTTAGGAGTTTCGATTATGGCTCCTAGTTTGCAGTCATCTGTGAACTTCATTAGCCAAAGACCTTCTGTGTTAGCCTGTACTTCAGAGAAGTAGATACCAAACAGGAGAGGACCCAGGACTGAACCCTGTGGTACTCCACTCATCACTGGTCTGAAGTCGGATTTGGAGTCTGTTACTTTCACAGTTCTGTCAGTGAGCCAATTGGCAACCCATCTTGTGACATAGGAATTTATACCTAGTTTAGTGAGTTTATCTATAATTTCAGTGTGGGGGATGGTGTCGAAAGCCTTGGCAAGATCTAGATAGGCTGTGTGAACCATCTTACCCTTGTCTACGGCTTTGGTGACTGCTTCAAAGAAGTCTATCAGGTTTAGGAGAAATGATCTGCCTTTTACAAACCCGAACTGGGTGGGATCCAGAGTTTGGAGATTACCAATGTCTTTGTTTATAAGTTCCATTATGATATGTTCCATGGCCTTGCAGACCAGGCTCATCAGGCTAATGGGGTGGTAGTCCCCGGGGTCCATGGTGGCCCCCCCCCCTTGTGGAGTGGGATAACCATTGCTGTGCGCCATTCAGCAGGCACAAAGCCTGAGGTGAGGCTATGATTGAACATAGTACTTAGGTGGGGTGCCATTTCATTCTGTAGTTCGTGTAGAACGCAGCCTGGGATGTTGTCAGGTCCCATGGATGATGTGTTCTTGGCTTTGGAGAGTGTGTTTTTTACCTGTGCAGCCGTGATTACAGGACCTTTACATTCTTCCGGTATAGAGATGAGCTCTTTAGGGGATGAGAGGGGGGTAAATTTAGCACTGAACCTATCTGCCAGGATGTTGGATATAGCATTTCCAATGAACCTGTCCCTCCAGCATGTTCTGTTGATTGTGTTAATGAGTTTGAGGTCTCTGGAGTGTGTGGTGCAGAGGGATTGGGATTTCTTTAGATGTAGCATTTCCAATTAACCTGTTCTTCCAGCATGTTCTGTTGATTGTGGTAATGATGTTGAGGTCTCTGGAGTGTGTGGTGCAGAGGGATTGGGATTACTTTAGCTGTATCATTTCTAACAGAGCTGGGTCAGACATGGCTTTGTAAGTCAAGCAGAGATTGCCTCTTAGTAGACAATATGAGACAAAGAATAGCTGGAGTTTTTTGAGTCTGTCCATGTAGGACATGTGTTTAAGGCCTAGGATCCTCTTTGTGGGGTACTTTTGTGGCCTCTCCAGCTGTTGCAGGTGTCTAGTGAGGTACATGCCGAATGGGGCATTATACTCTATGATTGGTGTAATAACGGAAGAGTAGAGAGAAATGATGACCTCTTTCTTCTTGGATGCAAAACCCTTGGTAATGAGATGTGCCACATAGATGGACTTTCTGATGACAGTGGCAATGTGGTGGTCAAAGGAGAGGTTGCTGTCAACCTGTGTCCCCAGATCTCTTATAACACCTTCAGTGTTCAGTGGGCTCCCATCAATGTGGTAATTAGTGGGAACTGAGTTTTGCCCAAAGGGGATAACAATGCATTTTTTGGCAATAAGCTTAAGGCCATGGTTTCAACACGTCATTGGTCTCAGTGAGGCCCTTCTGTAGGATGTCTGCATCACTTGGGGAGTTAATAATGGCTCCCAGCTTGCTGTTGTCTGTGAATTTGGTCAGCCAGAGTCCCTCCATGTTGGTCTGGACTTCTGAGAAGTACATACCAAACAGGAGAGGACCCAGGACCTACCAAACAGGAGAGGACCCAGGACCAATCCCTGTGGGACTCAACCCATGACTGGTCAGCAATCTGACTTGGAGTCCACTACTTTCACACTGTGTTCTATCTGTGAGCCAATTTGCAACCCACCTAATGATATACGGTTTTATGCCTAGTTTGGTGAGTTTATCAATAATTCCTGAGTGATGAATAGTATCAAAGGCCTTGGCCAGTTCGAGGTAGGCTATATGAACTGCTTTACCTTCATGAACCACTCTGGTGACTGACTCTACATTTCACAAAACCAAATTGCGTGGGATCTAGAGTTTGGAGATTCCCTATATCCTTGTTAATTAGGTCCATGATGATGTGCTCCTTAGCCTTACATATCAGACTCGTCAGGCTGATGGAGCGATAATTTCCAGGGTCTGTAGTCCTCTCCTCCTTTATGGAGAGGGATGACTGTAGCAGTGCACCATTTGGTAGGGACAAAGCCTGAGGTGAGGCTGTGAGTGAACAGAGCACACACATGTGGTGCCCGTTCACTTTGTAATTCATGTAAAACACAGCCAGGGATATTGTCAGGTTCCATGGAATCTGTATTCTTGGCCTTAGACAATGCACCTTTAACCTGTGCTGAAATAATGCAGGGTGCCTGGCATTCTTTCGGTATTGAGATTGGTCCTTTAGGGGGGTGAGAAGGGTAAAGCTGGCACTGAATCTGTCAGCCAGTATGTTGGCAATATCTGTTGGCTTAGTATAGACGGTACCATTGTGCAGTAACTCCGAGCAAATCTGGGTATGCCATGGAGATTCTTGATATAACTAAAGAAAGCTTTGTGGTTGTTTTTAATGTCCGCCGCAACTCTGCCTTCATAGCTGACTTTGGAGGTTTTGATGAGGCATCTCAACTTTTTGTTGAGGCCAATAAGGGAATTTTTCCAGTCTTGGGACTTCACCTTTTTCTGCAACAGTTTCTTCCTTCAGTTGCAGAGTTTATTAATGGGAAGGGGACCACCAGACTGGCTTCCTTTTTTTTTTGGAGGAGAGTGTCTTGGTTCTGTTGGGTATGGCTAGTTCCATGCATTTATGTATGTGTTCTTACAGTGCATTGGTGTATGATTCAGCAGTCATGCATCTATTTTCCATTGGCATGGGTGCCGTGAAGATAGCACCTCTGTTTTTAGGAGTTCAAAGTCAGATTTGGAGAAGTTTTGCAGGGGGTGTGCATGAGATGTGGATTTCCATGGTGATAAGTTTGTGGTCAGAGCTAACCAGGGAGGAATTGACTATTGGTGTAGAGCAACGGTTGTCCATGTTAGTAATAACCAGGTCAAGGATGTTGCTTCCTATAGTGAAGGTAAGAATGAGCCAGTCCAGGGCATTGGAATTGATGAATTCCAGGAAGCATTAGTTCATTGAATTGGTGCTTGAGTAGTTTTCCCAGTTGATGGAGGGGTAGTTGAAGTCTCCTAGTATGAGAGTGTTGGGTTGGATCTTGATAGATTCCAGGGTGCTTAGGAACATGGAGTGAGAGTGTAAGGACATGGTTGGGGACCTATAGCAGGCTATGACCTGGATCACAGTCTTACCCAATGTTAGTTGTACCTGAAGTATCTCAGATGCATTATGCTGGGCCACTAGTCTGGAGATGTGCATATCTTTTATGAATATGGAGACACCACCGCCTTTGGAACTTCAGTCCATGTTTCGGTGCCGAAAGGTGTGGAATGAATTATAGCCTGGTAGCATAGGGGTACTTTCTGCCACTTTAAACCAGGTCTTCATTACAGCACAAATGTTGATGTTCTCCATTTTGAGGAGTGCTTCGAGCAAGTGCATATTGAGATTTAGACTTCTGTCATTGAGCAGCATGACCCTCATATTGTATTTATTTATAGCTGTTACAGTGGTAATTTGGTCTTTGGAACACTGCCAAAAAAAGGCAACTATAGGGGTGGCAAGAACCTTAGCCAGTATTTGGAAACCCAGGGGTGACGGATGCAGGCCATCTCTGGCAAAGCATCGAGGTCTGTCAATCATGTCATCCTAAGCAGACAGATACTGGATCCCCTTAGAATGACACCAGAAACTTAGCCAATTGTTGAAGTCAATAATTTTTTGTTTGTACTGCGGTATCATTCTGGATGATGGTAGGATACTGCTCAGGGCTAGTGTCATATCTGCCTGGGCCACATAATCCAAGAGCTCCACCATGTCTCTTTTCATGTAGTCCAGGGAGGTGCATCTCAGGTCATTCACACCCACATGGACGATGACAGAGTCATACTTGCACTTGTTGTGGAGTGACCTGAGTGCATGTGTTGTGTCGGATTCTGGCACCTGATAGCTGACTGTTGCCTTCTCCTTATTCAACTTAGTGAGTGGGACATCAGTGTGCCTCACTATTGAGTCACATATGATTAGTGTATTGGGCAAGGTGTTTAGCCTTAGGGGCTTAGGTTAAGGGGCACACTGTGTAGGTGAGGCTATGTGTCCTGTGCTGTGGTGGTGGTTGAGTGCATTTCTGTCTTGGAGGTCTCTGCTCTTTGCTGTGGAAGACTAGCTCCATTTGGTGTTAGAAAATCCTGACATGGCTGCACTCAGGCCACTGCCATCCTCGCACTGCTAACAGCAAGTTGTGACCAAAGATCCAGTGCCCTATACTTGATTTTCTGTTCTCACTAATCACATGCTTGACCTGGACTCCTGTGTTGAATGAGTCTTAGGCACACTTTCTTGAGCTTGTGGAAGCATGGAGATGATTCTCTCATTCTCTGTACCCAGTGAAAGAGACTTGCAAACCTTTATCCTGGCAGTTGATAAGAATAATGAATCTCTTCCTCTTTGTAAATCACCTTCAGGTGACCCTTCTGTGAAGAAACAGTCAGACTTCTGAAATCTTCCTTGGATTTGCTTGTGCCCTCTCCCCAAAAGTGCCTCACTGAGCATCTCTGCAATAAGGGAGAGAGACTGTTGTTCTTCCCTCCAGCAGTGCTTTTCTTGAAAGATGCCTATTTCCAACTTTGAAGCAACCGGCTACTGCTCCCTTTGCTGTTATAGAAATAGATATCTTCTATAAGTCCCCGGTTGAAAGGAATGAGATCCACTGTATGCATTCTAGAACTGGCTCATGCATGATCTTTTAGTCTAGCATAAGTTCCAGATACCAGAGTGCCTTACCATTAATAAGTCCAAGGCTTCCACAGAATGAATAAAAGGGTGTTTCCCTTTCCATGTTGGGGGATAGATCCCTCACTTATCTGTCTTACCTGCTCTTATTGCAGTCCACTTTTATGTACAGGCATTAAAAGAGGATTTAGCACTTTCCGAGTCACAACTTCTGCAGTGGTCCTTTGTGTAGCCCACTATAATTATGAAATTGATGTCATTACAGTTCATCCTCATTCTTAAAGGAGGAGAGTTCAGACAAGCCATCCTAGGTGTCCCCTTCTGCAGGGAGGTCATCTTTATTCAGGCATCCCAGGATTTTGTTGATAACTTACAAAAAAGATAGCAGACTTCCAATATTGTTGACCTCCACTGTTGTTGAAGGCCCCTGTGATCCCCCCAGCCCTCACCACTTCTCAGCCAGATCACCTATCTCAGATTGAAACATTAGGCATTTTTGCTTCATTTTCCTTTGCCAGTCTGATAGGACAGTCTCACCATCCCAGCAGTTTCTGTCTGAAATACTGACCAGGACTAGTCTTAGGGTTGATTCATTTAGTTTTCCCTGACTTGTTGAGTCATTACATGAAACCACTGGGTTCTAGGCACGGCAGCAGTCTTCCTTCAGAAAGGGCTTCATTCAGGTGCCAAGTCACCTCAACACAGCTCTTCAGGTGGGCCAAGACTCTAGTCTTCAAAGAGACCACAGGGTTTGTCCCATCTCTGTGATAAGGTTGCTAGTTCTACTAATACTCCTCCTACTTAGCTGTGAATGGAGTGAGAGATTTCTGTTACATTCTGGGCCACAATGACTTTAGTAAACCTATCTGAAAAATTCAAGACAAAGATTTTCCAGGTGGTCATTCCCCTGCTTCTACAAGGTGACTGAGTGGTGATTCTGGAGATGGCATGATGCCTTGTAGCACGTCAGTGGCTGGGGTCATCAGAGGAGATTACTTTGGTTCACTGTGGGTTGGACTGCCTGATCCACTCCTTTTTAACCTTTTTTTTGGAACTAAGGATTTTGGACTTATACATTTTTCTTGGACAGTGAGCTCCAGTGATTGATTTCTTTACTAGGGGAGGGGGGTGGGGGTGGTACTTCCCTATTCAGCTTTAGTTCAGCTAGATTAAGAGAAACTGATGGTAATTAAACTCTTCTTTTTGATTGGCAGAAAAACTTCTTGTACTCCTTTCCAGTCCCTCTGATTCCATTCTTCATTGCAGAATACAGAGAAGAAAGCTCAGATCTGATCTTAAGCTTCATTATCCTGTTGGAAAAGAAGGGTGTAATTTCAGAATCTCATGTCCCTGACAATATAATAAACTATGCTGATAGTAGCCAAACATGTCTCTTCCTTCTCCACTTCCAGACAGGATCTGTTTTACTTCTGATCTGGGAAGCTGTGAGTCAAAAGTTGAAGAACCCTGCCAAAAAACCTTCTCCAAATCTGACTTATACTCCTAAATAGAAGATTGCTTCTATTCGGGCAAGAGATATCCTTTACTCCCTTAGTCAGTGAACTCCTTGGTAGTTCTTACTTACCTTAGTCCTTATGGCCTTGGTGCCTGTTTCACTATTTCTGCCCATCATAAACTGGTGAAGGGCAGGACTATGGTCCAGAGTTGGATGGTCAAACTGCATAAAAGTGGCAGTGCATCTCTAGCCTCCTTTTGAAGATCCCGTGCTATGTTAGCTCTTAAGTTTTATGACTGGTAGGCTTGCCCTTTATGAGTGTACTGGTTCTTTGTCATCAAACTTCATCTCTGGAAAGATAGTTTTCTGGAAGGACATTTCCTCTTTTCACATATCTCGGAGCTTCAAATCTTTACTAATAATGAAACTTACATGGTTTTTCACAAAGTTTGCTGTATTGTAGGCTTGATCAGTGGCTCCTTCTGAAAGTGGTGCCAGAATTATCTTTAAATCATAGCCAAAACAGTACATAGAATGTTTGGAAGCTGTAAGTAGATTTAAGTTAATTATGAAATTTGTTCACAATATGAGTTATTTCTAAGAGCTGTTAGTAAGGCTTTGGATGGTAAGTTAGTAATTGCCTCATATCTACATGTAGTACACGTTTAGGTTACATGCCGAATGCTTGTAGTAGCTATTTGTAGGGACTGGTAAGGTAAATTATATATGTGCACAGTGAAATTATGTGCTAATTAATAAGGATTATTAAAGTTAGTAACAATATAAGTACCTTTTATAAGTGTAAACAGGGGCTTGAGAGAGGAAACATTTACAAGCAGGGGCCAGGGAGATGAACCATTTACAGGCTGCCTGCATCCATTAGAGACATAGGTGTCAAATCAGGAATGAAGTTCATGTTTCCCGTCCAACTGTTCAAGTTACATTTGAATTGGGTTTGAAAGGAGCTCTGCTTCACATGGAAGGGGAGCCTGTTCCAGAGAAGGAGTAGTCTTTAGAATGGGTAACTCTGGTGCTGTTTGTTTTGTGGATGTGCAGGAGGTCCATCAGGGTGGAATGTGACATTTTATATTCCAGCCATAGATCTCCCCTCAACAGCCTGTAAGAGACAGAATACAGGGATAAGCCTTTGAAGCAGTCTGCATAGCACATTACTTACACCCTGTATCTTTTAATGAGGATCTTCTATGGTTGTTCCAATTGTTAGATGTACCAGGTTAAGCATATACCAAAGGGGGCATTGTACTCAATTATAGAGCTGATGAATGGTGAATATAGTGTAACAATGACCTCCTTGGACCTAGATGCCATACCTTTGTCTGAGTTGCACAACTTATTGATTTCAGAGCTGTGGACGAGGGTAAGGGAGTTCACACAGCCTATCTGGACCTTGCCAAGCCCTTCAACACCACCCCCCACTCTGGAATCATAGATAAACTTACTAAGCTGAGCATAAATCCCTATGTCACTCAATGGGTTGCTAACTGGCTTACTGACAGAACCCAGACTGTAAAAGTAGCCAACTCCAAATCCATCTTAAGACAAGTGGAGTACCTTAGGGTTCAGTCCTGGGACTGCTGTTGTTTGGCATCTACTTCTCTGAAGTACAGGCCAACACAAAGGGACTCGGGCTAACAAAATTTGCTGATGACTGCAAACTGGGAGCCATTATTGAATCCCCAAATGATGTGGATATTCTACAAAAGGACCTTACAGAAACAGATGTTTGGTGCCAGAGCCATGGGCTCAAGCTTAATGCCAAGAAATCTATAGTTATCCCCTTAGGAAAAACCATGTACCCAATAATTACCACATAGGTGGCAGTACACTGAACACCAAAAGTGTGATGAGAGACTTAGGGACACGGGTGGACAGTGGTCTCACCTTCGATAACCACATTGCCACAACAGTCAGGAGGAAATCCTTTTATATGGCACACCTCATCACTAAGGGCTTTTCATCCAGAAAAAAGGAGGCCATTGTCCCACTGTACTCATCCCTCATTAGACCCATTATAGAGTTCAGTGCCCCATTTGGTATGTACCTCACAAGACATCTGCAACAGCTGGAAAGGCTGCAGAAATACCTCACTAAAAGAATCACAGGCCTAAAGCAGATGCCCTATGCTGACCATCTAAAAAAACTCCAGATATACTCTGTGACATATTGTCTACTCAGAGGTGATCTTTGCTTATCATACAAGGCCATGTCAAACCTTGAGCTGTTGGACATGCTCCACTTAAAGAAATCCCAATCCCTCAGAGCCACACACTCCAGGGATCTAAACCTTGTCATCACAATGAACAAAACATGCTGGAGTGATAGATTCCTGACCCAGAGACTCCCCATACTCTGTAATAGACTGCCTATACATGTCAAGCAGAGTGCCTCTTGGCCCTCTTCAAAAAGAACCTTGATGATTGGATGGGAGATAGGAAATTCACCCCGGTGATCACGTCAGTTGCCCTGCTAGACAGGGGTCCAGGGAAGTAAATATTGTGGGAAGAAATATCCAGGGAATTATGGTTAGGCTTGTATAGGCCCTAGGGCTGATAGCCTAGTACCAACCTATGAACTATTGTAGACACTTGATGGTCAAAGGTGAGATTACTATGTACGTGTCCCCAAGTCCCTAACTACTGGGTCAACTACTATGCGTGTGTTGTTAATATGATAGTTACTAGGGGTGGATGACTTTCCAAAGCATACTATTAAGAATTCCTTGGCATTTAGTTTTAATTCATGTCCCTGATATTAGTATTGGTGGAGGATTCTATAACGGTTCCTAATTTGCAATCGTCTGCAAATTTGTTAGCCAGTGGCCATTGACATTGGCCTTGACTTCAGAGAAAGAAATGCCGAAAAGGAGCGATCTTAGGACCAATCCCTGAGGGACTTCACTTGTGACTGGCTTGTTTGTAGAGGTGGACACCCCAGTTCTAACTTCCTAGGGTCCTATCTGTTAGCCAGCTTTATGTGAGCTTGAAGCTTGTTCCAGAGAAGGAGTAGTGTCTTGCAGATGTTTATATCTCTCCAGCCTGCTTTATTATGTCATAGACTAGGTTAACATCCTTGAAACAAATTACACTTGTGCAGTTTGCTTTATCAATGTGTAACATTTCAGTCAGGGCCAGATTGGTGACTGCCCTGTAGGTCCGACACAAACTGGCCCTTATTAGTCTGGATTGGACAAAATATACTGATATGACTTTCAATCTTTCCCTGTAGGACTTGTCTGTTAGTCTCTGTATCTTCCTCATGCAAAAACTCTGGGGTCGCTCCAGCTGTTGCAAATGTGTGGTGAGTTACATACAAAAGGGTACATTCTTCTCCATTCTTGACATGATGAGGCCTGAGTACAATTAAATTATAACATTCTTTGATCTGGATGATATGCCCATACTTGTGAGTTTGGCCATTTAGTGTACCTGCATGCCTCTGGCACCTCTCATTTGTTTGTGTTAATACTATCTGCAGTATATCAATACCATTACTGGATTCAAGGATTGCCTACAATTTTCAGTCATCTGCAAAGTTTGTTGGACAAAGGCAGTCTAAGTTTGCCTTGACTTCTGTGAATTAAATACCAAACAGGAAAGGGCCTAGTACAGAACTGTGTAGTACTGCATTTATCCCTGGCCTTTTACTACAGGTGAATGCAGACACTTTGACAGTATGTGTACAGTTGTTTATCCGTTGGGCTACACACTTGGTGATGTGAGGTTCGATATATCGTAGTTTTATTCAAGTGGCGTTTTGGCAGTTTATGTTCCACGATGTCAGCTTCAGTAAACTGAACATTCATTAAAAAGAAGTAGACTAGTATATGTATATATATATAATATATATATATATATATATATATATATATTAATGGATATGTGGTGGAAGATAGTAGGGGTATGTGCATATGTATGTATGTGTTCGATTTTTTTACAGACTGTGTTTGTCCATATGTGACGTGCACCACCCCATGACAGAATTAGCAATCACACATCCAGTGGTCTGGAAATGTCTTGCAGAGGGTCATGGAAGGGCTGTGCTTCATGATGTGTGTACGCATTTTTGAGATAATGACATCCGCCAGTGTTCTGCAGAAAGGATGTTAAGTAGACAGAGGGAAAAAGGGCACGTTGGATTCATGTCGCTATGTTAAAGGTTCTTCTGAGTGGGAGTAGCAGGAAAAGAGATTCAAAAGATTTTCTAATGACCATAGTATACCGCCAGCCACACACAGCAGTTGACTGAGTTCAGATTTGAACATTAAGGTTCTGTAGGTATACAAGTTGGATTCCATGCAATGCAAGATTGGCACCACCACAGATGTCTGACTTTCACAGTGTCACACTGCACTTTACAGAGGGTGACACTATCACTGTATGCTGAGATGATGATGTTGGGATGAATGTCTGACATAAATGTGGAGTCGCATCTTGGTGTAAAATGAACATGCACACACATTGTCTGCTCTGAGATTAGAACCCCAAGCTATCCAGCTCCACAAGCTAGAGAACACAATAGTTAATGCTCATGCCAACAGAGTGCACTTTATAGGGTGCACATCATCATTTTATGTTGAGAAGATGATGTTTGGAGTAGTGACTGACATAGCTGTGAACTTCAATGCTGTTCTAAAATTGCCTCCAGGCTGACAGTTAAATGAACATCCACACACACTCAAGTTGACTGCAGTGAAATTAGAACCCCTACCTATCAAGTTACAGCAGCTAGAGAACACAGTGCTTAATGCTAGTACCATTGCACAAGTTTGACTTTTATATTATCAGAGAATGCTTTATAGCAGATGACATCATCAGTGTATGTTGAGAACAAGATGTTAGGAAATTCTCTCACATGCTGTTCAAAAATTGTCTCCAGAATGAGAGCTGATGTAACATACATACATAAGTGGACTGCAGGAGATTAAAGCCCCTACCTACTTACACATGCCAAAGAACACAGTACTTAAGGTTAGTGCCATGGCACAGCTCTGAGTTTTATACTGTCAGAGCACACTTTATAACACATGACATCATCAGTGTATGGTGAAAAGATGTAGGGAGGGCTGTATGGAATTGCTGTGTAGTCTTCTACCACTGTAAAACTTTATTCTGAAAGAGACTTGAGTGAGGACAGTAGGGCACAGACTCATGTTTTTCTGACTATGCACATGCAGTTAGACATGCAGGCACACACACAAGTTGACTGTTCTACAATTTGAACCCCTACCTAACTAGTTAGTCCAGCTGGAGAGCACACTGTTTAGCATTCATGCCATCACAGAAGCCTGATATTAACATTTTCGTAGTGGTCTTTATAGAGGATATGATTGTAATGTTGCAGGTAACATATACTGTTATGAGAATTGGGTGCACAGGCTGGACTTCAGATTTGCTATTATGATTGCAATGTGAAAAAGTACAATTAAAAACATCCTGGTAACCTAAGTGAAATAAGCTGTCATGAATGTGTGTTGCACAGCAGTACTGCAATTGTTGAGGTATGTCCTCTAATTCTGATGAATCCCTGTCCACAGTACTAGATTTGTATGACTATCAGTGTGATTTGATCAGTGATGACCAATGTCCAGTGTCAGTATAAACCCACGCCAAACCAAGACCGAAACACTAAAGGTGGAGGAGTGTCCATATTCACACCTCCAGGCTAGTTGCCCAACACAATGCATCTGAAATTCTCCAGGTGCAACTAACACTAGGTAAGATTGCAATTCAAATTGTAGCTTGCTACAGATCCCCCACCATGCCCAAAGATTCTCACTACATTTATTTATTTTATTTAACATTTGTTAACCGGGAAAGTCCAATTTGGAACAAAGCCAATCTTCAGCGGAGGCCCGGGGAGAAAGGCTCCAGATGCATGTCTTTGTAACGTGAGAGGAAACCGGAGCACCCAGAGGAAACCCACACAAATGCAGGGAGGACATGCAGACTCCACACAGAAGGCACCCCAGCTGAGAATCAAACCAGACAACCTTTTGCTGTGAGGTGACAAAGCTACCGCTGCACCACTGCGCCGTCCAAACATTATACATTTTAATGTTTAAGCCGCAATGCTACAATTCTTAAGGCAGACGGAAGGGCCATCTAAAGGATGAGGGACTGAGGCAGTGCCAATAAAAACCCACAGTAATGGTTCTGAATCAAAGATCAACTGACATGGTGTACACTCTGGAGCTCCCCAAGGCTCAGAAGGCCTAATCTTGAAGTAATGAAGTCAATGTACACCTGATTCCTGGAATAAGGGTTCAAGTAACAATACTTGGGGAAGGTGTGAAAAAGACTGTGGGACAGATGAGATGGTTTTGGCCAGATGACCCAGAGATAATCATAGTTGTCCAAATGTTGGCAAAACTTTTCAGGGGAGTAGGTAGACCTCTGTCCATCAGCCTGTTTCTACAAAGCAGGGTCATCCAGAGGAGAGCTAAGACAGTATGTACAAAAATATATCCTCATCTATATATCAGAGACAAGAACCCAAGTACCCTGAGATTCTTTCATCTACGAAGGCTCAAAAGAGAAAGACTACTGCCTCCCTCCTACAAATAATGGCAGGGGTAGTCTATACTCTCCCAATGCATAGGGGACAAGATGACTAACAGGCCTGTGGCAAGGGAAGGGGGGGCAGATGACACATCCCCACCATTAGAGGATGATATTCTGGAGGCAATGTAGACATGCAAGAGGCTTATCCATGACCATAATAAGGTGATAAGTTTGTACAAATTTGGTGACATCGCACCACATGCCAAGCAGCATATACAATTCTTAATCAATGGACTGTTCGAAAGTGGATCCATTATTAAAAGGTGGTACAGAATTAGCATTCAGCTTTCAATGGTAAAGGATGGACTGGTAGAGAGAGGAGATGTGAAAAAAGTTGAAGACCAAGTCCAACATCAGTATGCTTGCAAGCCAATTGCCGTTGCACTCCAGTGGAGATGGTCTTCGCTTAGAACTGTGGAAATACCCATACTGATGAGAGGCAATATCTCTCTTGCAGCCTTCTGGGTCATCAACTGGAGACGAGGTGTAAGGTCGATCCCTCTCTAGCTAAGGAACAGCATGCAAAGAGGTTAAGGACATTACAGTAACTGATTTCAATGGAAGAGGCATTTGCAGAAGCCCAGCCTGTGCTCTATTAGCTAATAATTCTCCTGTATGGGATCACAAGGACAACTCTCATGCTGACATCTACACACTGACTACCTTTTCCAGTATCATCATCTTGCTCACAATGAGGTTGGCCCAGAATTTCTTATCCCTCATATCACCGACCTCAATCTCAATATTTCTAAACATACTGGAAAATATTAAGATACAACCAAATACCCTAATACTGGGTGATTTCAACTATCCTGCCATTAACTGGGAAAACTACTTGGATACCAACACCTTTTCCCAACGGTTCTTGGAATTCATAAATTCCAACACCCTGGATGAACTAATCCAGTGTCCCACCAGGGGCTCCAATATTGTAGACCTGGTCATTACCAACATGGGAGATAGATGCTCCACACCAGTGGTCACCCGCTCATTGGTCAGGTCTGACTATAAGCAAATCACCCTTGACATCCACATCCCACCCCCCAGTAAGGAAACCTCTGTAAAAAAACTTCTCCAAAGCCAACTTCATGCTATTTAAGTCAGAAGTGACAAACTTCATGGCATCCATGCAGATGGGAGCTGAAAGTTTGATTGCTGAATCCTACACTAAGGCACTGTACGAGCACATCCAGCCGTGCATGAATCATGCCATCCCAAATAGAACCAAGACGCTCCCCTCCAAAAAAAGGAAGCCAATCTGGTGGTCCCCTGCCATAAACAAACTATACAACAGAAGGAAGAAACTGTTGCAGAAAAGAGGAAAATACCAGATGAAAAAAACTCCCTTATCAACCTCAGTAAAAAGCTGAGATCCCTCAAAAAATACTCCAAAGCTAGTTACGAAAATAAAATTGCCAAAGATTCCAAAAACAACCACAAGGCATTCTATAGTTATGTCAAGAATCTAAATGGCAATGCTCAGATCTGCTCTGAGCTACAAAAAAATGGCATTAAATGGTTCTATATGACTTGGTCGACAGTTCATATGATTGACTGTTTATTTGGTCGACAGTTCATTTGATCGACAAGCATTTGCCCCCTTCCCCAATGTTGTGTGACCCTGGAGTTGATATATATAGTTAGGGGGGGGGGGGGGCCCCCCATTAGGGTGTGGGAGGGAAGCCCCCACCTAAAATGCTTGTCGATCAAATGAACTGTCGACCAAATAAACAGTCGATCATATGAACTGTCGACCAAGTCATATAGACCCCATTAAATATACTGATCCCAAGGATATTGCCAATATTCTAGCAGATCGATTTAGTGCCAACTTAACCCCCCCTCTCACCCGCTAAAGGGCCCATCTCAATACCAAAAGATTGACAAATTCCAGTAATCATGGCCACACAGGTAGAAACCGCACTCTCCAAAACTAAGAATACAGCATCCATGGGACCAGATGACATCTCGGGCTGTGTACTACATGAACTACAAAATGAACTGGCACCTCACCTAAGTGTCATGTTCAGTCATAGCCTCACCTCAGGCTTCGAGCCCACTGAGTGGGGCACAGTTACAGTAATCCCGGTGCACAAGGAGGGATCAACCTTGGTTCCCGGGAACTACCGTCCCATCAGTCTGACGAGCCTGATCTGCAAGGGCATGGAACGCATTATCATGGAACTTATAAACAAAGACATTGGCAAACTTCAAACAATGGACCCCACCCATTTTGGGTGAACCTGATTGACTTCTCTGAGAAGGGTAGGGCAGTCCACATAGCTTATCTGGACATCACCAAGGCCTTTAACACCATTCCCCACTCTGGAATCAGAGATAAACTTAGTAAGCTGGGCATAAATGCCTACGTCACTCGATGGGTTGCCAACTGGCTTACTGACAGAACCCAGACTGTAAAAGTAGCCGACTCTAAATCCAGCTCCAGACAAGTGAGAAGTGGAGTACCTCAGGGTTCAGTCCTGGGACTGCTCTTGTTCGGCATCTACTTCTCTGAAGTACAGGCCAACACTAAGGGACTCTGGCTAACAAAGTTCACAGATGACTGCAAACTGGGAGCCATTATTGAATCCCCAAATTATGTGGATATTCTACAAAAGGGCCTTACAGAAACAGATGCTTGGTGCCAGAGCCATGGGCTCAAGCTTAATGCCAAGAAATGTATAGTTATCCCCTTTTGGAAAAAACATGTATCCAGGAATTATCACATAGGTGGCAGTACACTAAACACTGAAAGTGTGATGAGAGACTTGGGGACACAGGTGGACAGTGGTCTCACCTTCAATAACCACATCACCACAACAGTCAAGAAATCCTTCTGTGTGGCACACCTCATCACTATAAAGGAGGTATTGTCCCACTGTACTCATCCCTCATTATTTACAATGCCCCACTTGGTATGTACCTCACAAGACATCTGCAACAGCTGGAAAGGCCGCAGAAATAACTCACTAAAAGAATCACAGGCCTAAAGCAGATGCCTAATGCTGACCGTCTACAAAAACTCCAGCTATACTCTGTGGCATATCGTCTACTCAGAGGTGATCTCTGCTTAACATACAATGTCATGTCAAACCTTGAGCTGTTGGACATGCTCCACTTAAAGAAATCCCAATCCCTCAGAGCCACACACTCCAGGGATCTAAACCTTGTCATCAAAATGAACAAAACATGCTGGAGTGATAGGTTCCTGACCCAGAGACCCCCATACTTTGGAATAGACTGCCCATACATGTCAAGCAGAGCGCCTCCTTGGCCCTCTTCAAAAGGAACCTTGACGATTGGATGGGAGATAAGAAATTCACCCCGGGGATCATGGCAGTCACCCTACTAGACAGGGGTCCAGGGAAGTAAATATTGTGGGAAGAAATATCCGGGGAATTGTTTGGCTAGGCTTCTATAGACCCTAGGGCCGATAGCCTAGTACCAGCCTATGAACAATTCAGATGTGCTCTTTATTTCTTCAATATACTTGACATTGGACCAATTACGGAGATGATATTTGCAAGTGGATTGCTGCAGGGCACACGAGTCTGAGTACGTCTTCAGTAAAGAGCAATTCCCTTCCCTTCCCTTCTTTTGTGTTTAAGAATGTGTTTTGATGTGATGGAAGATAACTAGACAATAATTAGACATACCAAACACCTGTTTACATAGATCATAACCAAGAAACTGATTTGCGCAAACAATGGCAAAGTGTTAACGTATGTGAGATTCCCATTTCATGAGTACAGCTTGAACTTGTGAAGTAGAAAGATATTTTATGGGAGAAATAGCTGACAGATTTTACGCTGTTCATGCTGCAGTTTATATTGGAAATGTGTCATAACCTTTATTACATTAAGAACTGTTGCTGTTGCCTTCCCCATTTGAGTGGAGTTAAGTGAAGAGCAAATTTGGTTCTCTGCTTAAATGGAAATAATAGTAATACTTCAACTGGTTCATCTCACTCTCTGCAAAGAAGCTAAGTGGTGGTGCATGGCCATCAACACTCTGGACAGTAATGTGTATAAAAAATAGCTTTCTCTGTAGCACCAGGTGTAACAGTAGTGAGCTCCTGCTCAAAGCACAGATGAGACAGGGTTCAAATCCTGTTCATTGTCTTTTTTACAGATGGTGTCAGGGTGGCATTAGCTAAGTAAATGTGATTATGATTGCAAATGTGACAGTGACTACAGTAAAGTATGTGTCCTCCATATTTTTATCATTAATGCCTACCACTATACAATTGTGCAACTATTAGCTGCTTTGCAGGCCTCACTAAAAATCACAATTTAATTGTGTGTCTATCTTTCTAGAAATGACAAGGGGGTGGTACGTGTTTTGAAATGAATATTATTATGACTCCGCAGATATTCTAACTATTTGAGTATGGCTATGTATCCTTTAAAGCATATGCAGTATGCTTTGTCACATTAACGTCAGTTTCCAAATCACACTTGATGGAGATTTTATCCATCATCACCTGAACATGTCAAGAACAGAACCCTACAGATGATTTTAAAACATTCCACAGTACACAAGCACTAATAAACTATTGCCTTAAGGTCACATGGTAGCATTAGCCATCAGCACAGTCAGGTCAGTCTTCAGACACCATCCATCTACCTGATAGATACACACACATGTACAGAGTATTTGTATGGATAGGATGAATACAAAGAGAGAGAGAAACATGCACCAAGCAGTGTTTTGTTTAATGGCACATTAATGGTCATATTTTAGTCTGTTGTCATTATTAACATTGCATGCTGTGTAGCATGAAGTGAGTGACATAAGGGTAGAAAAGGCTTGGGAGAGGGACAACAGGTGTATGACAAGCAGAACCAGGTTAGATAAATATTTGATACCAGTTGGGATGGATGTCATTTCAGATACTCATTTTCAGGCAATAATCCATATATCTCTGAGTGAAAACACAACTGTTGCAAATTTTAATATATGGGAGATTAAATATATCATACACAGATATCATCACACTAAGAAATGAGGACAGATGCATCTGCAATTAAACCCTTGAAACTATTAAAAAAAAAAAAAAAAAAAAAACTTCAGTGAAGTGATTTATGTCAACACTCCACACAGGAATTTGCATTGTGTTACATTCAGCAGTCTAAATAACTGTCAGAGTAAATGTTTCAAAGTACTGCTTTTACATTGGTTTTATCTCTGTGTTCCTTTAGCACAGTGAGTTTAAGCAACATTGTACAGAAATAACTGGACTAGTGCAGCTGATAGCGAAAATCACCAGGTTTTGCCACAGGGCATGAAGAGCCATTCATCACCACTCAGCACTGATGTGCAATGCCAAAGTCTATGCAAATGCAGAGGACAAAAAGTTTAGGCTTTATTATGGACCATTTCTGGACATTTATCTGGTATGTGATTCTATTTTTTGACCAGATTAAAAGTGTGAAAATGGGGTAGATAAGAAAGATGTGAAATGGGGGCCAAGAAAGCTGGGAGGGGGACAAAGGGGAAGCAATAAAGAAATTTGCAGGAGGGAATTAGGAAAGAACCATAGCTATCCCCTTCTTTAACACTGTAATGTCAACATGGATAGAAAATTGGATGATTTTGGACCGTCACCACAAAATAGATGGGTGACGACATCGGAATCATGCTGTATAGCCAATTGGACCAAATCAAGTGTGTCGAGAAGACAAACATACAAAGTGGAGAGCTATGTATGGAATGGGTTTATATCAGAACATCGAAGTTTTAAAACTTTGAATGTTCTAATATCGACCCGTTTTGAGCGAACGCTAAAAATAGCGAAGCTGCAGAACACGGTTGGCTGGTTCTGTGGTTTTGCTATTTTCAGCCCTGTGGTGGAAATTTATGGGTCGGGTTCAGGTAAGTCTGCGATTGTGTGGTTGTTAGGATTAGGGCACGGGTTAGGTGACTTGGGGTTAGGGTGCAGGTTAGGTGAATTAGGGTTAGGGGCGGGTTAAGTGAGTTAGGGCATGGGTTAGGTGAGTGTGCAATAGTGATGGACCTTAGGGTTAGGGTTTGGGTTAAGGTAAGTGGATAGATAGTGTATGTATAGTTTAGTGTAGGGTTAGTTGTAGGATTATAAGTGTATGTGTGTGTCTTGATATTTTTTAGGTGTGCTTGTGTTATGTGTATGTGTTTCAGAATAGCAAATTTTTTCCCAAGGAAAAAATTTGCTGTTCTGAATGTTCGATGTTAAGTGGTTTAGATATTTTAGGTTCGATGAAATAGCATTTGCTATTTTCATCTTTTGATAGCATGATATAAATGCTATGGAATATATATATATTTTTTGGCATTTCTAAAAGAGACGAATGTTGGGGAAGGGATAGGAATGTCTGGATCAGGTAGGTAGGATAGGTGAGGAAGCAGGTGCAGGGAAACAGAACAAACAAAACAGAAACAAGGATGGTGATGGACAGAAACTTGTAGGGGACACACCATGATTGGGGATAGGTAGGGGATATTGGAGGGGAGGCACATGCCCAACAAGCTTGGGAACAGTGAGAATCTAGTCCTGACCCTCAGAACTGTCATCACTGTCCCCTTCCTCAGTTCCCTGTAAAACTGTTTGATGTGGGGGTCTTTTTTGCATTCTAAGGAGCAACCTCTCCACACAGCTGAGATGGTCAGCAATGCCACTTTCTATCACATCATGCACTATTAATGGTAGGTGATGTAATCCCTGCCTACAATACTCCCAAAAGGGTGCCAATGCAGCAGCAGCTGGGGATGGAGCAGGTAGTGCAGGGGCTGAGGAGGCAGTACTACCAGATTGCACACCAGGGGTGCTGGATGTTGTTGAGACAACTGGTGGAGGGTTGGCATGCTGAAAAGCATTTTGTTTGTTGGCAGAAAAGTATGACATCAGAATGGTGTGTTCCCATTTATAAAAAAAAATAATAGAAGAGATAATGGGTGGGAGAGACAAAAAAAGAAAACAGATGATTAGAACCATTATATGTCACATTCAAATTATTTATTACAATACATATACTTTTATTATTATATTAGCTATACAGCTTTCCCAATCCAAAATAGGATTATGAACTATTACAAGTAATCCTTGCAATATGCATATATTGTGTATATCTTTTAAATATAGTACAGATTAACCTAACAGCATTGCATTAAATGCAGTCTTGCAGGAATTAAAATTAAAACATGATTATTGTTATAATTTGAATGTGTTTGTTACTTATGAGAACTGAACCCACCTACTCTGAATACAATATTACACTTGCCTAATACAATTACCAAGAGCTTTAGAAGAAAGTATGCATGCTTACTTTTACAGTTAAGATCTGCATGCTTAAGTTGCTACTGATGTATAGAATACCAATATATCTAATACAATCATATTCATTTGTGCTGCATGTGTTTGTGAGGACCACTTGCCTCTCAGAGGCTTTCTAATCTTTCAGCACGTGCCTTCATGTTTGCTGAAATTTCCTGAGCAGCTGGAAAATAAAGAAGGAGAGAAAAAGGCACATGAAAGCACAATATGCATACTAGTCTTGGTTATCTACAACTTTCCATAACATTTAAATTTGCTTTATCTGTATACTTACACAGCTGTGGGATGTCAGCAGTTCTAATCTCATCCAGCCACTGGTTGAGTTGTGCCTACTTGGGTCATTTCTGGCATTATAATGGTGCCTGCATTGCTGCCCAGTGCATGATGTGCCAGTCGTACTGGAGACAGCCTTGGTCACACTATTCCAAGCATTGGTCTTATACGGAGACTGGTGTAATCCGCCTACAGCAGCCTACAGCTGTAGCACTTTACAAGGAGTGCAACAAATATTTTTGAGTCTTCCATACCCTACCTTTGAGCCCTGAATTGGGCACCATCTTTCCCAGCTCCTGCCATGTCTGCATAGGTCCTCCAGCAACAGTAGAAGTGTTTTCCAACAACAATAAAAGTCTTTTCCTGCCAATTTGTGATATTGCATTTTACGGCAGTGCACAAATCTGCACAATCATTCCAGCTGCATTTGTACAATGTTAAGTGGACACAACATTGCCAAACAAACAGGAAGGCAGTTTATGAAACAAAAAGGATAATGTGACAATGGACATGAATTTATGACGTGTGCAGCTATACCTGACAACAGTTTGTACAATGGTCAACGCAGATATGTTAAATGACTTGGCTTTTAAGACTTGAATTATGGGGGGGAATCAATTTTATGACAACACGTATTTTTGTGGGGACTTACCCACTGATAAATGTAATTTGTACAATGTGGGATTCAAACCTATGTAAAAGAAGACTGTATATATTTCCATATAAGTATTTTCCTTATTGCCAGAAAAGTGTTTATCAAATTATCATTACTAATATACACTTTAAAGACTGACTGGTGCTGTACTTCAATTAGCCATGTATATGTGTGACATGACAAAGTCCTAGTTTATGCATTCTTAGGTGTGATGCATGAGTAATATGCTACATTATTCTGGAAATGCATATACTTGTATTACTTCCAGAGTAGATTTTTGAATTCTGGTTCAGTCCACACAATACATTCTGTTTTACAGTTATACTTGTGTAATGGAAGGTGTGTAGATGACTGTTAGTAAACTATGAAGTCCACCCTAGGTCTGAAAATACATTTATAATTACATGGTCATCATTGTCATACTACGGCAGTTACACACAATAGATATGATACCATGTGTATGCTCAATCAATCTGCTATACATTATTGTTATGTATAATTATCTTTATGTTCTATTTTTAAATAAAAAGTGGATGATGCTGGATTAGAATACTGACTGAGCTGGGGTCTGGCCATGAACTTGCATCTGGTGACACAGGGAAAGCTAGGCAGTAGGTGTATATCTACACTCAGTACTGTCCAGAGTGCTGACTGCTATGCCTCACTGCTTAGCCTGTTTGTGAGAAGGAAGGTGACAGAAATACAATGTTTCACTTTTTTCCTTAAGCAGTGAATCATCTTTGCATACAGGTGAGCAACATGCAAATGTAACAGGCAACAGCAAATATATACTCCATCTGTTAATACTCATTATGATCCGTTGTCAATAAAATAACTACTGTGGAACTTCAACCATGGTTTACCTGTCTTATCTATTGTGTGCCTCAATGTATTTACACCTTGTGTTTCACACACAGTTGGGTCACAGGTGTAATTTCTGTTATCATCCAAGTTGCTGACTACTGAGCAATGCCACTAAGCATGTTTGCACTTCTTAAGGCAACTGACATTAATTTTTAAATTTTTATACATTTAACCATGTTTGCTCTAAGCCACATGCCATGCAAATGTTAAAGACAAACAAAAAATGTTAAACAATTACACAGCTCTGGGTCTGAGCTATCAGATTAATGAAATTACAAAACACAATTGGAGTGTGTTATTTCTCTGCCACAGACACAGCTTTGCAACAGCAATCAAATCATATGCATAAAAGCAGTCACATTTCCTTTGCAGTATTAAGAAGATATACACTTATATGTCTTCTGCGTGGAGACATGCGTGAATGGGCGTACCTTCGTTGAAGGTTGTGCATCAGAGCTGGTAACTCGGTACGTAAAAATCAACTACCAATCATTAGCAGACCGGAGTTCCGCTGTGGCGACCCCTAACCGGGAAAAGCTGAAAGACACAGACAGACGGACACTTCTACATTCTCAGTTGTACATTTGTGGTTAACATATTTAGTGCAATGAGTGATCACATAACCATTTATGAATATGCTTGCACAAATGCAGCACTGTCTTCTCTTTGTGTTGTGTTCATTCTTTCCTTCATTCTGCTGTAATATCAGACATGCAGTCTATAGTGCATTTTGTAACATTTTCTTTAAATGTGTGATAAAAATACATGACAGTGAACAACAGTTTTCAGCAAAGGCAGGCGAGTTTCACTATTAGTGACAATAATTATAAATGTGTGGTGTTTTGCTTTATTTAAAAGCTCACTAAAGTTAGTTCCACACTTTGTAAGTGAATCTTCACTGACACCCACTGCAGTGAAGGCTTTCTGAATTGCTATTGCGCTTTCCTTATCTCTTAGACTAATCATTCACAGATGCAACCCATTTGTAAGTAACAATGGTGTAGAACCTGCACTATGGTTACATGTGTTACACAAAGTCGAACAGTTTGGTATTCAGCAGATGTTCATCATGCATACAGCTGCAGTCATGGGTTCACCTGCCGTCAGGCGGGTCCTCGGTCGGACGAATTCCAAAGTCTAGGTCTGGCGTCGGTTGTCGTCGCTTTCTTTCCTGACGTCAGTGCGACAGGGGTCTATAAGACACAGCCAACGCCATTTTCTTCAGTCTTTTTGCCGGTGCCCAAGCAGAAGCAGTTCGCAAGTGCCGGTCGGCCAGCTCCTGAAATTACGAAAATTTGGAAACCAAGTCTTCTTTAAAGCTAAGTACCCGTTGGAAACTTTTCTTGCCTCAGACCGATGTCAGACAAAGTTAACAATTGTATTTCTTGTGGGAAGCAAATACTGCATAAGGATTTCCATTCCCTCTGTATACCTTGTTTAGGCCCAGACCACGACGTCTCGGGCTGTCGCTTTTGTGCTACTTTCAATAAACGCACTATTAAGCGTCGGGCGGAGTTCGCCCAGCACTTTTTGGTAAAGCTTTTGATTATAAAATGTCGTCGGAGACTCCGACTACCGTTTTGTCCAAAAAACGCAAGGACAAAGACCGACACATGAGGTCCGCGGTCTCCACCGACACCATGCCAAAACTGGCTACACGTGGTCCAGTTCTCAGCGAGGCGCCTACGCAGCCCCTGACTACCGACGACACTTCTCTGGCGGTGTCTTCTGTAACCGAGACCGCAGGTGCCTCGGCCCATACCCTGACTACAGCTACCGAAGCCACTGTGAGTGTTGAGCCTCTTAAGGTGGACAGGTCCACTTCCACCCATGGTGTCTTCAGACCCTCATCTTCCTTTTCCATAAAGGCCTTTACTAAGTCCAAATCAGCCATGCATCCCAAGAGGCCTGTTGCACAGGGGCCCATCTCCAGGTCCCATGCCTAAAAAGCAGATGCTCAAAATGGCTGAGGATTTAATTACTCTTATCAGGGTTCCCAACCCCTCCGGACAAGAGAGACCCAGAGTGGAGGAAGATTCTCCCTCTTCTGACCAGGGCTCCATTATTTCAGAACATTCTGATGAAGAGGAACACTGTACTCCCTTTGAAGATTCTGATGCAGAGCAGTCCATTCCTTCTGTATCTCCCCAGAGGATTTTTCTTTCGGGGAAACCTTGCATACCTTGAGGAACACCCAGTGGGAAGGCCAAGATTTTTCAAATTCCAAGAAAAGACTTAGGGAATTTCTTTTGCTACCTCAGCACAGACCTCTGGCGATACCTCCTGTCTTGGACATACTTGATGATGTTTACTCGGAGGCTTGCCTTAATCCGGATTCCCTGCCTCCTGCCCCAGTCAAGCCTGATAGGTACTACAGAGTTCCTAACTCACACCAATTTCTTTACAAAAGCCATAATGCTGACCCTGAAACCATTTCTCAAGGCCCCAAGGGAATGAAGGCCTCTACTGCTAAGAATCCATTACCTTCCGAAAGAGAGCCTAGATCCTTAGAAAGGTGGGGAAAAAAGGTATATACCTCGGCCACCCTAGCCATGAGGGCCTTAAATTGTCAGTTCCATATGCTTAAATGTCAGCAGTTTCTGTTATCACAATTAAGGAATAAAATGTCACAACCTGAACAACCAGATTTGAAGGAGTTGCAGGATATGATGCATAGTGCAGAACAAGTGGGTAAACACACCTTACAATGTGGCTATGATGCTCTAGAGGCCTCAAGTAGAGCTGCTGTTACAGGATCAGTCATTCGTAGACATGCCTGGCTTAGGGAACAAACCTTGCCTGATCATGTTAAAGCTAAACTACTAGATGCTCCTTTACAAAAGGATGTATTATTTGGTACTAATGCTGAGGAGATACTACGGAAAATGGAAGAAAAAGCTAAATCTATGCAAACTGTCAAAGCTTTTCTACAGGTACAACCACATTTTAGCAGAAATTGGCCTTCAAAAAACTGGTCCTTTCCAGCCAAGGACAAGCCCCAAAGAGGTAGATACAGGCGCACAAGGGGCAGAGGACAATCTCAAGGATCATATAGAGGCAGACAATGGCAAACTCCAGCACCAAGAGGTGGCAAGACAGTGCACAACAATACAGGAAACAAACCCAATGACTTTCCCCTTTGCATGCCAAGCAAGTCTCAGCTGGCAGCACCCTTTGGGAAAAGCTGGCATTATTTTCAAAAATTGGCATATTATCACAACAGACAAATGGATCCTGGACATTATAAACAGAGGCTACAGATTTCATTTTCACACTCTTCCAAAAATGAGAGGCATGCCAACCTGCCACACAATCAAGGGCAGAGGCTCAAATACAAATTTCAAAGCTCATGGACATGAAAGCTATTCAAGAGGTACCTACTCACGAACAAGGTCAAGGTTTTTATTCCAGACTATTCCTGGTACCAAGGAAGGGAACCGATTGGAGACCCATTTTGGACTTATCCATCCTAAACACATTTCTACTGCACTAAAAATTCAAGATGCTCACCTTACAGCAGCTTCTTCCCATGCTGGGCAAGGAGTCTTGGCTGGTAACATTGGACCTCAAGGAGGCATACCCGCATGTCCCAATCAGACAAAGCTGCAGAAGATACCTCAGATTTCTTGCAAGTTCAATCCACTATCAATTCTCTGCATTGCCCTTTGGCTTATCTACTGCGCCCAGAGTATTCACGAAATGCCTGGCATCAGTAATTGCCTACTGCAGACTTCAAGGGATACAAATTTACCCTTATTTGGATGATTGCCTGATCCAAGCGGACAGCAAACACATACTTCTGGAACATCTGGCTTATGTAACACGGTTATTGAATTCTCTGGGATACGCAGTCAACAAAGAGAAATCCAGGCTAACACCATCTCAGAAAATAATTTTCCTGGGTGCCAACTTGGACACAAACACCCAGATGGCCTATCTTACGCCAGAAAAACAGGGGAAACTAACTCAGTACTTCAAAATACTAGCAAATTGTACCAGGCTAACTGCAAGGAAAATCCTGCAGGCTCTGGGCTTCATGGCATCTTGCATTCTTCTAATCCCATGTGCAAAGTTGCATATGAGGAAACTTCAATGGTACCTAAAAAACCTATGGTTTCAACACAGCCACAGTTTGGAAACAACAATACCACTAATCCCATGTTTGCAAAAGGAATTTCTATGGTGGGCCCAAGCATGCCAAACAAACACAGGTCTACCATTCTGCAAGCCTCAAGCAAATCAAGTCATCACAACAGACGCCTCAGACTACGCCTGGGGGGCACACATGACAGACAGGTGCATTCAGAGCAAATGGTCCCAAAAGGAAAAGCACCTTCACATCAATCAAAAGGAAATGCTAGCAGTGATAAATGCAATTACAGCTTTCAAGGACCTCCTGCATCCAGGGCAATTATTGATAAGAACAGACAACACCACAGTAATGTGGTATATAAACAAACAAGGAGGAACACATTCATACCCCCTGTGCAGGCTGGCCATGTCACTTTGGAACTTGGCTCTGGAATGGCAAATCGAACTTCAAGCACAGTACCTGCCAGGTTTGGAAAACACGCTGGCAGACAATCTAAGCAGAAATATGACAGACTCGCATGAATGGAAGTTGCATCCTCAAGTGTTTACAAAGATAATCCAAGCGTGGGGAAGGCCAGACATAGATCTCTTTGCCTCCCACAGGAATCATCAGTTGACAAAATTCTGCTCAAGGACATCCCATCCAAAGGCCTGGAGAGTGGACGCCCTTTCTTTCAGTTGGGCAGCACAGACAGTTTACGCCTTCCCACCTTTGCCTCTTCTGCCCAAGGTGCTCTTGAAAGCAAGAGCAGACAGACCGAAGATGATACTGATTGCTCCAGACTGGCCAAGACAACACTGGTACCCACTCCTGAGAAGCCTAACACATTCTCCTCCCTGGACCCTACCTCTAATGCCTCTTCTACTGACTCAGCACAGCTACAAAACTCTTCACAGTCAGCTGAAAACACTCAATCTGGCTGCATGGAAAATTCCTTAACACCACAACAGACCCTACTCTCCAAGGAGGTGCAGGATGTCATTTTGGAGGCCAGAAGGCCATCTAATATCATATTATGGGTTGTTTCAGAGAGATTACAAATATTTGGGCTGCAATATCTATTAATTGACTGGGCTCATATGTTTCACTTAAACCCCTTATGATCAGATTGTTGCTCCTGCTTCGCGCTTCTAGGTCCACGATCTTGGTTTGCATAGCACTAATTGTTTTATCCTTTAGTAAAAGAGATTCTTTTACTAGACCAATTTCAAGCTCATTAGCCTTAGATCTTTCTTCAACAAGGTCCAGCCTATCCGCAATTTTGTGTATTGTTAGATCAAAAGAATTAATTTTAGTTGACAATTCTTTAATGGCATCTTGTAAAGGGGAAAGCGCACTTTTTAGTTCATCCATTAAAAGGGCACTCTCGGATTTTTGCTTAATTGGTTCTCTTAAGTGGTCCGGTGCAGATTTTGATGATCTCAGTCTTTTGGCTTCTTTTTCAGGAGATGTAGTAATAGCAGATAGTTTAGATTTAGTAGTTTGGGTGTCCATAACTTCCGATTCTTTAGACACTTTGTTCATTTCAATACGCAATTCAAAATTTGAAGGAGCTGTCACTAGGTATGGTACTGGAGTTCAGGCCTCTAAAGATCCACGAGCAGGAACCATTGCGCACCTCTGATATTTATTATAGTCTCTTAGCATGAGTTAAAGTTATTATAATAACTTCAAATCCACTCACAAAAGCTAAGTTTAAGCGAAGTTAGTGAAATATAAGATTTTAGCCTATTTTAATCGATTAAAATAAGATGACCAGATAATAATAGCTGGAGCCACAAGGAGAGGGTACTTCTTAGATGCCCACCATCTTGGAATCTACTTCCAGAGTAGATTTTTGAATTCTGGTTCAGTCCACACAATACATTCTGTTTTACAGTTATACTTGTGTTATGGAAGGTGTGTAGATGACTGTCACTAAACTATGAAGTCCACCCTAGGTCTGAAAATACATTTATAATTACATGGTCATCATTGTCATGCTATGGCAGTTACACTCAATAGATATGATACCATGTGTATGCTCAATCAATCTGCTAAACATTATTGTTATGTATAATTATCATTATGTTCTATTTTTAAAATAAAAAGTGGACGATGCTGGATTAGAATCCTGGCTGAGCTGGGGTCTGGCCATGAACTTGCATCTGGTGACACAGGGAAAGCTAGGCAGTAGGTGTATATCTACACTCAGTACTGTCCAGAGTGCTGACTGCTATGCCTCACTGCTTAGCCTGTTTGTGAGAAGGAAGGTGACAGAAATACAATGTTTCACTTTTTTCCTTAAGCAGTGAATCATCTTTGCATACAGGTGAGCAACATGCAAATGTAACAGGCAACAGCAAATATATACTCCATCTGTCAATACTCATTATGATCCTTCTTCAGTAAGAATAACTACTGTGGAACTTAAACCATGCTTTACCTATCTTATCTATTGTGTGCCTCAATGTATTTACACCCTTTGTGTGCCTCAATGTATTTACACCTTGTGTTTCACACACAGTTGGGTCACAGGTGTAATTTCTGTTATCATCCAAGTTGCTGACTACTGAGCAATGCCACTAAGCATGTTTGCACTTCTTAAGGTAATTGTTATTAATTTTAAATTTTTTATACATTTGACCACATTTGCTCTAAACCACACACCAAGCAAATGTTAAAGGAAAAAAATATATATAAAAAATAAAGTTAAACAAATGTTAAACAATTATTGGATTTGAACTATCAGAGTAATGAAATTACAAAACACAGTTGGTGTGTTATGCTCGGGGCCAAGACAAGCTTTGCAACAGCAATCAAAATGGCATAGAAGCAGTCACGTTTTGTATTAAGGTAAATTTGTCCTGCAGACATCAGATCCACTTCATTGAAGGGTGCATCAGAGCTCTGCACCCTTCTCAGAGGATTTCCTCCCAAAATTTTTTAGGCAGCCCGGAGTTCTGTGCAAAACCCAAAAGCTACTACCCCCAGCAGACGCACTTCAGTTTCAGTTGCATTTGGTTAACTTTTAGTTCCACTAGTGCCAAACCATCCTATGAATAGTTTTGGGATTCCCCCCACTGTTTCTCAGTTTTGGGTGTTCATTTTTCCTTTACCTGTAAATGTAAAATGCAGTCAAATAGTGCAGTAACATTTTCCCTTTAATGTGTGATAAAATACATGGCTAACTCCATCTTACAAGGCAGGGGTTTCCTTTAGGTGACAATAATTATAAATGTGTTTTTGCTGTATTTAAATATAAATTATTCACACTTTTAATAAATTTTCCTTCTTCTGGGCACCCACGGGGCAGTGAAGGACTGTTGAAAATGCTAGCTGTTTCTTATCTCTTAGACTAATCAGTAAGTTGCAACGAAAACAAAATTTTGGAATTAGAACCTGACTAGGTCCCCATCTTTTAAACGCAAAGTCGAACATTTTATTCAGAAAAAGTTTTAATGAGTTCACACCACATTTGCATCTTCACAGTGTTCAGAGGGCTGAGTTTACCCCATAAGAAGGCAGCCATGTAGCTAAGGAACTTGAAGGCGAAGAGACTTGTGTATTTCGACAAAACAGAAGGTTTGTATTCCTTTGAAGGCGATTTCTCTGCAGAGAAGGCTAAATTTTGCTAAGGTATGCTTGTATTCAAGTACATTCTAGATTTTGTAAAATGTTACAAATGTATTTATATATCCAGAAGAAAATTAAACTTTTATCTATATGCGCTTACACATCACTGTTGGCATAGGCAGTTTTGGGAGGCATTTACATTTGTGAGATAGACAGGTAATATACTTTCAACACAGCTACATTTTTAACGTTTGACTTTTCAGTGTCCTATAAAGAATGTAATGTACATGTAGCTGACATTGGTGTTATGCTTCTGAGATGGCCAAGGGGGGATCTCCACAGGAGTGGTGGGCAAAATGAAAAGTAACTGGCATTCATAAATTGACTTTTCAGTTGAAAAAGAGTAGACATCCTGTTAATTGTGTGGAAAACATATATACATTACTTCTGTTGTAGTCCTTGGTTGTACAAATCTTTGTTTGGAGTTTTGGGAGTGGGGGAGACACCTACTATTCTGTTGTCCAAAAAGAAAGTGTGTTTCAAGTGCTTTACTTTTGAAACTGTGTAGACATCCTGATATTTCTGTAGAAAACATATATACATTAGTTATGTGGTATTCCTTGGTTTGTGTGCAGGGGGAGGTGGGACAACCACCTAACATTCAGTTATACTAAATAAAAAGTGGGTTTCAAGTGTTTAATATTGGCAAAATGGTACACAGACTAATTATTTTTTGTAAGAAATACATTAGTTATGTGATATTTATCTGTTTTATCCTCTCGGTTTTATTTCGCATAGCGTTATGGTACCCAAGCCTATACATCAACGAAAACCCCTTTCAGTGACTCTGAAAATGATGTAATTATCCAGGCTGTGAGGCAGGATGGAGCCTTTCTGCTTGAGAAAAGCTGTGGGAATATGACTACTGTAAAATGATTTGGAATCAGTTATTCAGTGATGTAAACACAGTTGGCAGTCGCAGCCCCAATCGTGATCAGGTGTGGTATCAGGCCACTGATATGATTTTGTCAGCCTGGAAGAGGGCAGCTGCAGTTGCATGAGAGCAACTGGCTACTGGGGATGGTCCTGCACCCACTACTAACACCAAATGAGGAGTTCAGGGATCTAGACAGCTCACTGGAGATTGTGCGCCATGTGATTGATGTTGCTGATGTGGCTGGCAGGACAAATGTGTGGTAGGAGCAGCTTCCAGATAAGCTTACATATGGCTACATTTATATTTGCTTTTAGAATAAAATATATAATTTGACTACTACTTCCTGTAATACATTTTTTCTATCTGTACCTATTGATAAGTAATAGAGTTATACAAGACAGGTGTTCAGTACACCTGGGTGTGGGTAGACATCTCAGCCAAGTTTCAGCTAGTTCTTACAGGACATATAGGCAATTGTGTATTCACTGTCGCCTAAAAAAGTTTTTGAACCATCCAGAATGGAACACTTGACAAGATGTATGCTTTAAGCTGAAACAGGGCACACAATGACTACTGTCCATGGTTACAGAGTCAAGTTGTGTGTTACTTAGCAAGTGATTGCATAAGAAATGGCTATGTTCAGAATTCTAGCTATTCACAGATCCATGCTGCACTACCAGCAGGTCCTGACCACTGGAAAAACGTTAGAGGGAGGGGCCCATACCACTGGTCACCTTGGTCATGTTGGCAGTGTCCTGCTGGGATGGGGTACATCTTACATACTGCTTTACATCATCTTGTCCCCAGCCTGTTGTAAATCCCCATTCCTAGTACATTCAGTATATTACCATGTGTATGTTTCCATCCCTTCCCATCACTATTTATTTGCCCAGTGTGTGTCTCTGTCCATCTAGTGTCTCCCCTATCATAGAGTGGGCACATTTACCTTTATCCGAGCCACACTGTTTGTCTGTTTACTCCTGCACACTGGTCTCTTGTTTTCCTTCTGATGTTTTCTTATCACCCTTCCCCTTCATCCTTACCTTTGTATACATAAAACAGAGCCCAATCCTCCAATAAAGTGATTGTTCTGCTTCCCCAGCTTATACTTTCCCAAATTCCCATATGCTGCCTATGGTTGGTTCTTTCCCCTTTTTCATACTTCCTAGACTCTGCTTTCCTACCCCTTTTATGCTTTAGATGAGTATCCGTTTACATGGACACTGTGTTACCGTGCTTGCTGTTATTGTACAGCTGTATGTTGCTGTGCTGTGCTTTGTATTAGTCTGCTGTGGCACGTCAGTATGCGCAGCAGTGCGTCTGTGTGCACTGTTATAAACTACTTGCTTTAGATGGATTCACTTCAGAAGCTCGAAATACTGAAATCTCGAATTTCAGTATCTCGAGCCCAAGAAGTGGAATCCACAAAACCAAGAAAACTAAAAACCGCAAAATTCAAAACCTCGAATATCGGAAGTTTTGAATTTCACGGATTTACTACACACACCATCAACCACACAAACACACACAATCACTCTACTACATGAAATCCCTCCACACTCCCCCGTACTTAAATATTCTCACTCCGAGGTCGCACTACATGCAAATACACACAAAACACAATCACACAAGCTACTTTCTCATCGCACACGCACATCACAGCAACAAAACACACTGACACAACACAGCCCCTACCCAAACCCCTTAACACACACACACACACTTACCTGAATAAATAACCATAGTGGAATTTTAGAAGTGCGAAATTCAAAACCTCCGGTATTCGACGTTTTGAATCGTGCTTCTAAACTTTCGCTGTTATGTGGATTCAGCTTCTTGGGCTCGAAATACTGAAATTCGAGATTTCAGTATTTCGAGCTTCTGAACAGAACCCCTTTAGATATATTAAAGATTATTTTACTAACATTTTATGTTCTTGCGGGTTTCACACAGTGTTGTGTGCAGTTGCTGTAGATAGTGAATCATACACTTCTGTGCAGATCTGCCTTTGCATGGATGTATCCGCCTGCACCTTTGCTGCAGAGCTAACTGCTCTGAAATGGTGCCTGTCTCTTTTGGATAGATATTTATCCCATCCACAGCCCTGAAGAACCACAGGTGCTGTACAGCGGTATAGTGCTTATCAATTAATTCAATCCCTGATGTCATCTCTGGACACAGAATGCAGAATCATGCAATAAATTACTGTAAAATGCTAAGGAATACTGAACACAACTACTGAAACCGTGAATAACGACGCAAGATATGAAGGAAAATATTTCCTGCATTTGACATCTCCTAACCACTGCTAATGGGCTACTGGAAAGATGGACATTAAAGGCAATATCTGAAATACATCAAAAGTACAGATGTATCATACCTAAACTAAAATAAAGAGAAGTTGTTTTTATGAGGATGCAAAATGAAATCAGAAGAAGAGCATAAATAGGAATCTGCAATAAAAGTATTGTAACATTCTCTGTGCTCACTATGCAAGTTTTGTTTTACATTAAAAAATGTTCATGTATAAGTAATGCTTGCAAATATAATATTCTTCATTCCTCAAGTACATACTTGTGAAAATCATAACAGGAACATGAAATGTAAGAAAGCATTGTAGTTGTGGTTAATAAAATGACCACTACAGTAATGATTTTATTTCAAAATTCTGTTTTATTATGCAGATAATTATTTTGTGCAACCAGATGAGATATAATAAAAGCTGCTTTGGGTTTGTGGGCATCTATAGGCATAAACTTCATGCAGTCTCTATAGGAGTCAAGTGTTACTCAACAGCATTGGGTGGGTGGATGGATGTATGGTCCCTTACATACAAGTTCTTTTTTTGTTTGACTAACATGCATGCATAAGTGTAACATATTGATTCAGCAGCAGGAGTAGGTTTTAAGGGAATGCACCAACAGATATATATCACCTGCTGCTTAGATAATGAAGACATCAAATTTGAAGTGGCCACCGAATCGCCAGTCAGCACCTTTCAGTGGCACATGTAGCATGGTGAACAATGACTATATTAATAGTTCACAGAGTCTGCCTCGATCTGGCCAAAGCATTTGATACAATTCCTCACTCAGGGATCATTGATAAACTCACTAAACTAGGCATCAACCCCTATGTCACAAGATGTGTTGCAAACTGGCTCACAAATAGAACCCACACTGTGAAAGTAGCAAACTCCAAGTCAGACTACTGACCAGTCGTGAGTGGAGTCCCACAAGGATCGGTCCTGGGTCCCCTACTGTTTGGCATCTACTCTTTTGAAGTCCAGGCCAAAACAAAGGGACTCTGGCTGACCAAGTTCACAGAAAATTGCAAACTGAGAGCCATTATTAGCTTTCCAAATGATGTTGACATTGTACAGAAAGACCTCACAGACTAATAACTGGTGTCAGAATCATGGCCTTACGCTAGATGCCAAAAACTGCATCGTCATTCCCTTTGGGAAACTTCATGAATTACAAATAATAGTCCACTGAACCCCAAAAGGGTTTAAAGAGTCAGAACACAAGTGGAAAGGAAGCCAATCTGTGTCCCTCAAAACAAACTCTACAACTGAAGAAAGAAACTGATTTTATTTATTTATTTTACATTTGTTGACCGGCTAGTCTAACTGGATACATGTCCATTTTCAGTAGAGGCCGAAATCTCCAAGCATAGGCAACAACATAACTTACAAACATACAATTTAACAATAATAAGATAATAGTAGAACATTGCTGAGATTCTAAATTTAGAAAACATATACAGAGTCCATTAAAGCTAATTTAAAGATTCTTATAAAGTAGTAAAAAGGCTTGATAGATACCAGTGGGGTGTTATAACTGGTTAGTTCAGGTCAACATCCATGTACAAAAGTTAGCAAAAAAAACATGACTGAGGAAATATTAGTCAGGGTAGAGCAGGGACAAAGCCATGTGTTTAAGGTATTCTTAAGGCTTTTGAAACAGTGTAGAAGGAAACAGTCAAAGTTCACTTGGAAGCTGGTTCCAGCTTTTTCCCACTATTAGAGAAAGTCAGTCCCCAGCTCTGTTGTTGGTTAGTAGTTGAGACTAGAAGTTTATTAGCTGAGCATAATCCAAATTTTATTGGGGAAAAAGGGCTGAGATTGGGATATATTAGGGTGGTGAAGGATTTTGGTATAGTAAGTTGTTGACATTGAAGTTGGTTCCAGTTCTAACCATCTCAGTTGTTTAAGGTTGTGGCAGTGGTGGGTTCTAAAAGCGCCAGTGGCAAATCTAGCTATGAATTGTACCTAGCAAGATGTTCAAGGATAGAATTATTGGCCAGCATAAAAGTACAACAAAGGATGAAATATGAAGAATCCAAGGAAGCAATTCTTAAAGACCAAAGATCTGATGACGATCTAAGGTATCAATGTTCAAAAGTAATTGCCGATCAAGACCAAAGGATTATACTATGTTCAATTTAAAGGCACTGTAATGATTGGAACAGAAGGAAAAAACAGCCAGTTTTGCAAGGGGGAATTTCATGAACCAATTTCCATCTCACCAAAATTTGGCATTTAGAGTTGCCACTTCGGTATATCCACTAGAACACTCTATTTCCAGTAAAGGGATCCTGGCAGATGACATCCTACTGAACATGAGCTAAAATGACTTGATACCAATGTTCAAAAGGCCCACCTTTTTCCCCAGTGGGCTCTTATCCACCAAGGGGCCCTTGGCCCAGGGGGCCTTATTGCCCAAGGGTTTTAAACCATGGAACTTTAAAAAACATTGGCAAAAAAATTTGGCCCCCCCATTTGTTAAGTCTCCAAACCCGATACTTTAATGTTAAGCCTGAAAGGGGGGGTTTTACCAGCCATTAATGAAGGCATTTGACACCATCCCCCACTCTGGAATCATAGAGAAACCTACTAAGCTGGGCATTAATCCCTACATCACCCAATGGGTTGCTAACTGGCTTACTGATAGAACCCACACTGTAAAAGTAGCCGACTCCATATCCAACTCCAGACAAGTGACAAGTGGAGTACCTCAGGGTTCAGTCCTGGGACCACTCTTGTTTGGCATCTACTTCTCTGAATTACAGGCCAACACTAAGAGACTCTGGCTAACAAAGTTTGCAGATGACTGCAAACTGGGAACCATTATTGAATCCCCAAATGATGTGGATACTCTACAAAAGGGCCTTGCAGAAACAGATGCTTGGTGCTAGAGCAATGGGCTCAAGCTCAATGCCAAGAAATGTGTGGTTATCCCCTTTGGGAAAAAAACATGTACCCATGAATTAACATATAGGTGGCAGTACACTAAATACCAAAAGTGTGATAAGAGACTTAGGGACACAGGTGGACAGTGGTCTCACCTTCGATAACCACATCGCCACAACAGCCAGGAAATCCTTCTATGTGGCACACCTCATCACTAAGGGATTTTCATCCAGAAAAAAAGAGGTCATTGTCCCTCTGTACTCATTCCTCATTCGACTCATTATAGAATACAATGCCCCATTTGGTATGTACCTCTCAAGACATCTGCAACAACTGGAAAGGCCGCAGAAATACATCACTAAAAGAATCACAGGCCTAAAGCAGATGCCCTACACTGACCGCCTTAAAAAACTCCAGCTATACTCTGTCGCATATTGTCTACTCAGAGGCAATCTCTGCTTAACATACAAGGCCATGTCAAACCCAGAGCTGATGGACATATTACACTTAAAGAAATCCCAATCCCTCAAAGCCATACGCTCCAGGGATTTAAACCTTGTCATCACAATAAACAAAACATGCTGGAGGGATAGGTTCCTGACCTAGAGACTCCCCAGACTCTGGAATAGATTGTCCATACATGTCAAGCAGAGTGCCTCTTTGGCCCTCTTCAAAAGGAACCTTGACGATTGGATGGGAGAAAGGAAATTCACCCCGGGGATCACGTCAGTCGCCCTGCTAGACAGGGGTCCAGGGAAGTAAATAGTGTGGGAAGAAATAGCCAGAGAATTGTTAAGGCTAGGCTTGTATAGGCCCCTAGGGTTGATAGCCTAGTACCAACCTATGAACCTATGAAAACACACTGACACACAACAGCCCCTACCCAAACCCCTTAACACACACACACACACACACACACACACACACACACACACACACACACACACACACGCACTTACCTGAATACATGACCATAGCGGAACTTTAGAAGCGGGAAATTCATAACCTCTGGTATTCGACGTTTTGAATTTCGTGCTTCTAAACTTTCGCTGTTCTGTGGATTCGGCTTCTTGGGCTCGAAATACTGAAATTCGAGATTTCAGTATTTCGAGCTTCTGAATGGAACCCCTTTAGATATATTAAAGATTATTTTACTAACATTTTATGTTCTTGCGGGATTCACAGTTGCTGTAGATAGTGAATCATACACATCTGTGCAGATCTGCCTTTGCATGGATGTATCCGCCTGCACCTTTGCTGCAGAGCTAACTGCTCTGAAATGGTGCGTGTCTCTTTTGGATAGATACTTATCCCATCCACAGCCCTGCAGAACCACAGGCGCTGTACAGGGGTATAGTGCTTATCAATTAATTCAATCCCTGATGTCATCTCTAGACACAGACTGCAGAATCATGCAATAAATTACTCTAAAGTGCTAAGGAATACTAGACACAACAACTGAAACTGTGAATAACGACATAAGATATGAAGGAAAATATTTCCTGCATTTGACAACTTCTAACCACTGCTAATGGGCTACTGGAAAGACAGACATTAAAGGCAATATCTCAAATACTCAAGTACAGATGTATCATACATAAACTAAAATAAAGAGAGGATGTTTTTATGAGGATGCAAAATGAAATTAGAAGAAGAGCATAAATAGGAATCTGCAATAAAAGTATTGTAACTTTCTCTGTGCTCACCATACACGTTTAGTTTTACATCAAAAAATGTTCATGTATAAGTAATGCTTGCAAATATAATATTCTTCATTCTTTAAATACATACTTGTGAAAATCATAACAGGAACATGAAATGTAAGAAAGCATTGTACTTGTGGTTAATAAAATGACCACTACAGTAAGGATTTTATTTCAAAATTCTGTTTTATTATGCAGATCATTATTTTGTGCAACCAGATGAGATATAATAAAAGCTGCTTTGGGTTTGTGGGCATCTATAGGCATAAACTTCATGCAGTCTCTATAGGAGTCAAGTGTTACTCAACAGCATTGGGTGGATGGATGTATATATGGTCCCTTACATACAAGTTAGTTTTTTGTTTGACCAACATGCATGCATAAGTGTAACATATTGATTCAGCAGCAGGAGTAGGTTTTAAGGGCATGCACCAAAATATATATATCATCTGCTGCTTAGATAATGAAGACATCAAATTTGAAGTGGCCATCTGAAGTAGGGCCACGTCAGTCAGCTCCTTCTCAGTGTGGCACATTTACTATAATTACAATTGGCAGAAACAATGACTATATTAATAGTTCACAGAGTCTGCCTCGATTTGGCCAAAGCATTCTCTACAATTTCTCACTCAGGAATCATTGATAAACTCACTAAACTAGGCATCAACCCCTATGTCACAAGATGGGTTGCAAACTGGCTCACAAATAGAACCCACACTGTGAAAGTAGCAGACTCCAAGTCAGACTACTGACCAGTCGTGAGTGGAGTCCCACAGGGATTGATCCTGTGTCCTCTACTGTTTGGCATCTACTCTTCTGAAGCCCAGGCCAAAACAAAGGGACTCTGACTGACCAAGGTCACAGACAATTGCAAACTGGGAGCCATTATTAGCTCTCCAAACGATGTTGACATTCTACAGAAAGACCTCACAGAGACTAATGACTGGTGTCAGAACCATGGCTTTAAGCTCAATGCCAAAAACTGCATCATCATTCCCTTTGGAAAGAACACAGACCCATGAATTACCACATCAATAACAGTCCACTGAGCACCGAAGGTGTTATAAGAGATCAGGGAACACAAGAAAGCCAATCTGGTGGTCCTCTGCCATAAAAAAAAACTCTACAACAGAAGAAAGGAACTGCTGCAAAAAAGAGTAAAATCCCATGATTGGAGGAACTCCCTGGTCAGCCTCAGTAAGAAGCTGAAATCCCTCATAAAATCCTACAAAGCTAGTTATGAAAACAAAATCTCAACTGATTCTAAAGACAACCACAATGCATTCTATAGCTATGTCAAGAATCTCAATGGCAACACTTAGATCTGCTCTGAGTTACAGCACAATAGCACTAAATATACAGAACCAACAGATATTGCCAACATCCTGGCAGATAGGTTCAGTGCTAACTTTACCCCACTCACCCCCTAAAGGACCCATCTCTATACCAGAAGAATGCAAAGTTCCTGTAATCATGGCTGCACAGGTAAAAAACACACTCTCCAAAGCCATGAACACAGCATCCATGGGACCTGACAACATTCCAGGCTGCATTCTGCATTAACTGCAGAATGAACTGGCACCCCTCCTAAGCACCATGTTCAATCATAGCCTCACCTCAGGCTTTGTGCCCACTGAATGGCACACAGTGACGGTTATCCCACTCCACAAGGTGGGAGCCACCACAGACCCTGGGAACTACCACCCCATTAGATTAACGAGCATGGTCTCCAAGACCATGGAACATATCATCATGGAACTTATAAACAAAGACATTGGTAATCTCCAAACTCTGGACCCCACCCAGTTCAGGTTTGTAAAAGGCAGATCATGTCTCTTAAACCTGATAGACTTCTTTGAAGCAGTCACCAGAGACATAGACATGGGTAAGGTGGTTCACACAGCCTATCTAGATCTCGCTAAGGCTTTTGACACCATCCCCCACTCTTGAATTTTAGATAAACTCACTAAACTAAGTATAAATCCCTATATCACAAGATGGGTTGCCAATTGGCTCACTGACAGAACCCACAATATGAAAGTAGCAGACTCCAAATCCAACTTCAGACCAGTGACAAGTGGAGTACCACAGGGTTCAGTCCTCGGTCCTCTCCTGTTTGGTATCTACTTTTCTGAAGTACAAGCTAACACAGAAGGTCTTTGGCTAATGAAGTTTGCAGATGACTGCAAATTAAGAGCCATAATCGAAACTTCTAATGATATGGATATCCTACACAAGGGCCTCACTGAGACAGATGCCTGGTGTCAAAGCCATGGCCTCAAGCTCAGTTCCAAAAAGTGTATTGCCATCTCCTGTGGTAAAAACTCTGTACCCATGAGCTACCACATAGGTGTGGGTCTACTTAACACCAAAAGTGTGATGAGACCTTGGGACACAGATGGACAGTAGTCTCTCCTTTGATAATCACATTGCCAGAGTAGTCAGGAAATCCGTCTACGTGGCACACCTCATCACAAAAGGTTTCTCATCCAGGAAAAAAGAGGTCATTGGTTCCCTCTACTCGTCACTCATTTGACCCATTATAGAGTACAAAACCCCTTTTGGTATGTACCTCACAAGACATCTACAACAACTGGAAAGGCTGCAGAAATACCTCACAAAGAGGATTACTGGCGTCAAACAGATGCCATACGCAGACCGTCTCAAAAAACTCCAGCTTTACTCTGTTGCATATCGCTTACTCAGAAGCGATCTCTGCTTAACATACAAAGCTATGTCAAACCCAGAGCTGTTGGACATGCTCCACTTAAAGAAATCCCACTCCCTCCGAGCTACATGTTCTAGGGACCTAAACCCTGTCACCACAATAAACAGAACATGCTGTTGGGATAGATTCCTGTCCCAGAGACTTCCCATACTCTGGAACAAACTACCTATATATATCAAACAAAGCTCCTCATTAGCACTCTTCAAGAAAAATCTTGATGACTGGATGGGAAATAAGAAATTCACCCCGGGGATCACCTGTGTGGTTCTGCTCGACAGGGGCACAGGAAAATAATTTTCTTGGGTGGCGAAAGTCAGGGTACCTTTTTGGCTAGGCTTATATAGGCCCCCTAGGGCCAATAGCTAATACCTACCTATGAACCTATGTCAGCAACCTCTCCTTTGAAAATCACATCACCACTGTGGTCAGAAAATCCTTCTGTGTGGCACATCTCATTTCAAAGGGTTTTGCATCCAGGAAGAAAGAGGCCATTGTCTCTCTTTACTCTTCCCTCATTAGGCCAATCATTGAGTACAATGCCCAACTTGGCATGTACCTCACTAGACATATGCAACAACTGGAAAGACCACAAAAATACCTCACTAAGAGGATCCTAGGCCTTAAGCACTTGCCCTATGTGGATAGACTAAAAAAAACTCCAGCTTTTCTCGGTATCATATCGCTCACTTAGAGGCGATCTCTGCTTGACCTACAAAGCCATGTCAGACCCAGCACTGTTAGATATTCTACGCTACATTTATACAAATCCCAATCCCTTCGGGTCACACAATCTAGAGATCTCAACCTCATTATCAGAATCAACAGACCTTGCTGGAGGGACAGGTTCCTAACCCAAAGACTGCCCATGCTCTGGAATAGACTGCCCTTGCATGTCAAGCAGAGCACCTCACTGGCCCTCTTCAAGAGAAATCTTGATGAGTGGATGGGAAAGAGAAAATTCACCTTGGGAATCATTTCAGTGGCCCTGCTTGACGGAGGCACTGGGAAATAACATCGGGCAGTATGAAGCCAGGTAATCCTATGGGCTAGGCTTGTAAAGGCTCCAGGGCTGTTAGCCTAGTACACACCTATGACCCTATGACAAACGTAATCCTGTCATGCTCATTGACGGGTCACTACTTCAGCTGGCCACTTTTTAGTGTTTGCTGCTAACCTATACCTGCTACTGTTCCATGCAAATGTATAATCAAATTCACAACTATAACGTGTACATAGGATGGCAGTGCACATGCATACATTACTCTTAGTGGGACATGAAACCCTGGATTCCCATTAGACAGGTGGATATGGTATTTCTAAGCTCATCAGTGCTAAACACATAGATCGTAATTCTTAATGTAATCTTAACATTACACCTAGAGCAAACAAGGTCACTTACACTTCACTGCGTTATCTTGTAAAGCAGTCCATAGTATGCAACTATTCATATGCATTTTGTGCAGTGCATTTCCATTAAAAATGCAAACATGAATATCAAGCACTGTTCCTGACAGCCATGACATATAACTGACATAATAAAATGTGTGTATTCCATTTCTTTAAAGATAAAACATTAAAAAAATTAACTAATGAGAAATTGAAAATGCAGTGCAGTGTTAGAAGATACAGATTTTCAGTGCAATATTCAGAATTGAATGGATACAAAAATGTTTTATTCCATCCAGCTTTAGAATTAGCATGAATCTGAAGAGAACTGCTTAGAAATGCAACTCTCTTCTAAACAGTTGTCACGTGTCAGCTGCAGGCTTCCCCCACTGCCAGTTTCACATGCAACACATTTTGCACTAAACACCGTGAACTGGTTTCTTGTAGGAAGGCTATATAACCAATGACCCATTTTGCTGGTGCTGCAATTTTCTACTAAGACAATCTCAGGTGACTAGGTTAATACATATTTCCCGGTGAAGAGAGTAATTTGGAGAGTTGCTACTATTTCTGTTTCCATTTGTTATTTTGAGGAAAGGTTGTGAAAACTGTTAGCCAAGCCTCATAAACATGTCATACGCAAATGCTCTGGAGCAAGCCATAGCCCACTTTTCAGCAGTATTTCTTATTTCTGCTTTTCACCTTCCTTTAGAGTCAGTATGTTTGATAGTCACTATTGCCATTTGGTAGAAATTAAATTTATACTTCTGCTAAAAAAAAAAATGAAATCATGCATTATTTCAAAACTGTCTGTTCCGAGTGATTAAGCCTAACGTTAAGTACAACAATGGAAATTCTTTTTTGTCAGTGGATAATTTATAAATAGAATCTCTAATATGGTTTGCTTTTTTGGAGATTAATATTGACTATACTGTATCTGAATGTGGAATCTGAAAAACTGAATCATTTATTCTATATTTCCCCATTGCTGCAGTTCAGTTGAGGCATTCCAGAAATTACTGCAAATAAAAGAAGCTGACAGAACATGGTTGCATGCATGTGGGAAATTTTTGTATTTGGTACATAGCTGTGTTAATAAAAACACATTGTACTGACAGGCGGGCAATCACTTTTAGCATGTTTTATGCATTAGGGATAATGCACCTGAACTGCTGGTATCATAACATTGAAGGAAACAAACCCAAAAGCAACACTTGAACATTATGGGACATTTCAGAGCCTATAAACAGCCATAGTACAGAGTCATTTTGTGTTTTCTATTTTTCTGTAGGGCTGAAAAGTGTCCACAGACCAACCATCTTCTGGATTTACAAATATAAAATAAGTAAGTAGATTGTGTTGTAACGGCTCAGTTTTAATACTGTATATAAATGAAAATGTAGTCACTCCTGTTTAATGAGCTCTCAACCTCTTCCCAAAGACTCTATACATTTCTACTGTTACTGGCGAGTTATTCGGATCTGTGAGGGAATAACTGAAAACTGTATATAACTGTTTAGGCAGGCAACAGAACAAGTGAGGGTAGATACTTTATTGGCCACTTAATGGCTTCTGTATTCTAGATTTCTTTGGCTGGGAAGTAGCATTTTTGTCTCACGGAATATGAAATACAGAATGAGTTTGCTTTCAAACTCTTTAAAGACTTTTTCCATGAAATGTCATAGCAGACTCATTCACTGCGCTCTCTAAAGCTAAACACACGTCTTCAGTGGGGCCTGACAATATACCAGGTTGCCTTTTAAACAGCTTAAATCAGGACTTATCAGGCCCATTAGGATCTGTATTTAACCACAGCCTCTGGAATGGCTTTGTCCCGCTAGAGTGCAGGACAGCAACAGTCATCCCTCTGCATAAAGGGGAACCATATACTGACCAGGAAAATTACAGACCCATAAGTTTGATTAGTCTTATATGTAAGGCCATGGAAAGAATAATTATGGACCTGACAAATAACAATATAGAAAACCTCCAAACACTGGTCCCGACCCAATTCAACTTTGTCAAGGTCAGGTTATGCCTACCGAGTCTGGTGGATTTCTTTGAGAAAGTCACTAAGGCCATGGATGAGGGTAAAACAGTACATACCACCTACCTAGACCTGACCGAGGCATTTGACACAATTCCCCACTCAGGTATTATAAATAAACTCACAAAACTGGGCATAAATCCCTATGTCATCCAATAGATGGTCAACTGGCTCACAGACAGAACACGTGTGATTAAAGAGGGTGAATCCAGATCCAGCAAGAGGCCAGTTACTAGTGGTATGTCACAGGTCTCAGTGCTGGGACTACTCCTGTTTGGAATATATGTCTCTGAAGTCAAGGCTAATGTGGAAGGCCTCTGGATGACAAAGTTTGCTGATGACTGCAAGCTGGGGGCAATCACTGAATACCCCAGTGATGTAGATATCCTTCATGAGGGTATAGATTAGACAAATGACTGGTGCCAGAACCATGGCCTAAAACTAAATGCAAAAAACATGCATTATCTTACCCCTGCAAATTACAACATCAATAGCACACCACTTAGAGTAGACTCAGAGGTGAGACATCTATGTACACAGATAGATACTAGCCTGAATTTTGACTGCCATGTGTCCACAGTGGTGAGGAAATCTTTTTATTTGGCACAACTTATAAATAAATGTATAGCATCCAGATCCAAGGAAATTATAGTCCCACTGTACTCAGACCTTATTAGACCAATTATCAAGTATAATGTGCCATTGTGCATGTACTTGGCTAACCACTTACAGCATCTGGAGTGACCTCAGAGGTTCTTCACAAAGAACATACAGGGAATAAGCAGCATGACCTGCACAGACAGACTAAAAGCCCCATCCCTTTACTCTGTCTTCTACCTACTATTAAGGGGGTGATCTATGCCTGATCAACAAGACACTCAAAAATCCAGCCCTGATGGAACTGATACACATCCACAAATCCAATAGGAGGGTCACCTGATCTAGGGATCTAAACTTAGTGTGAGTCTAACAAAACATGCTGGAGAGACAGATGTGTCTTGGAGATTGCACCTTCTTTAGAACAGGCTTCCTATGCACATCAAGCAGGGCCCTTCCCAGGCCGTCTTCAAATTCAGTTTGGATCAATGGATGGGGAATCACAAATTCACACATGGGGTAGTGCTTATGTCCCTTATGGAGATAGACAATCTGTAAGATACTCAGTGCACAGGCACAAATCCATGCCATCTTCTTGTCCCTACGGACCATATCTTGGGTAAAATTTAGTTATATTGGCCAGGTTTGTAAGGACTCTTAAGCCATTATCTTACACCTTTTCTGGGGTCTGATGAGAGTCAGCATTGGGCGCCTTAACCCAGTGTTCAGTTATTCCATAGCTCCAGTTCTGCTTACCAAAAGTGGCCTACTGGGTGCTCGCATTCCATGCCCATCTCCAAGCCAGTGAGTCGGGCTTCTTACCCATTTAAAGTTTGAGAACAGGTTGAGATTGTTTCAGCTGAAAGACCTCTCATCATTCACTTTACCAGATAAAACTGCATCTGCCAAGTGCCAGCTATCCTGAGGGAAACTTCAGAGATGGTTTGATTAGTCTTTCGCCCTTATACCCAGGTCGGACGACTGATTTGTACATCAGGACCACTACGGACCTCCACCAGAGTTTCGTCTGGCTTCGCCATTTAATCTCTTATGAACCTATGAACCTTTGTGATGTGTATGGGATGAGGACAGTGACAGACATGGGATAGATCTGCATGATGCAGTCGTCAAGTAGAAAGTAAGACAGTAATCCTTCATTGCATTCAAAATGACATAATGGTATACTATACAAGGTTTATGGGTGACAGATAATACATTTTCCCATCTTTATCAAAAAGTTCACCTAACAACACATTATTTCATTGACAACACATCTTTAACCACTATTGTTGCAGTTCTGGTCCTGTGCAAGCCTGCATTCAGTATCAGCAAATGCTTATTTTCCTTGTGCAATCTGTGTATTCACATTTTACACAGATGGATCCATTATGATGCCACTGCTGCTGTTTGCTTACAGCCCAAAGGATATTGTTCTATGACTTTATGTGATAGCATTAGTGAGCATTGAAATGATGAACTGCTGATGTAAGAAGATGTGTATGTTATAATCCTGGAAAATGTAATAAATGTTAAAATACATAAAAAGCGTAAGCATTATTCATAGGTTTAGTCATTTTTAATGTGAAAAATGTGTTTGTTTGTATGTTTCCTTTCTTCTAGATTAATGCGATCCAATTTATCCTTTTCTGCTATATTTCTTCAGTCACTTCCAAGGATCCTATAAAAGATCAGAAATGGTAATAATAGTTAAGACAAACTTAGGTATCCACATCTTAGCAACACAGTTGGTTAAGGAGTCAGGAAATATTTGTTTTGTGTGCGGGACTGTTCTGCGAATCATAATGAGTATATGGGCTTCTCTGACTACATCAGTCTTCTAGCACTTTCTACGAAAGTCAGGTTCAGTTTTTCATTCAGTGGTAGCATCAATGCATAAACTGAGCGTGCTCAGAAGCCAGTATGCATGATACACAGCTGTTAGGTATGCTGTATTCTTATTACTGATTGTTCACAGCATGTCCATAATTGTGAACTTGCTTACAAATGCATGAAATGTGCAGCTTGTAATCATCTATATCTCTCTGTTATAGGAATATATGTCCATATGTGTGGATTGTAAATCCTGATTTATGCAAGTAACATCAAATGTTTCTTTATGTTTTTTTAGAAAACATTTGATGATTAACTGTGATATCCATACCTCTCAACCTCTTAGAGCAAGAAATCTAGACAAAGCCATAAATAAAAAGTATGGCAAAGGCCCAAAAATAGGGACAATTTTAAATATTGCTTTTACAAACTTAGAAAGTTGATAGAATAACAGGTTTTGCATTAGCATGAATTTTCTAAAGGATATGAAGTCTGAAATTCAAATGTCTGTCATTATTTTCTAACTTCAATCTTTAATGATTTGCCACTAATTTTCCAGAAAGCCACAATTATATGAAAAATGGACCAAAACTATGAGGCCAAAATCTGGACATTCTGCAAAAGTCTGTACAGTTGAGAGGTATGGACTGATATCATTTAATAATGAACAATGGACTGCAAACCCTAACCCAAAATAACTTTAGTCTAGCTGAAACTTGGTTCACTAACATCAAACTTCTTCTTAATTCTTATTCTTAATCCCAAAAAAACTAAACTAATTCTTTTCAGCCCTGGTAGATCTCCTTCTCTAAACAATAATTTTACCATCATCTCCAAAGATAACATTCAAATCATTCCAACCACACACACTAAACTGTTAGGTGTAGAAATCAACAATAACCTGAAATTTGACATCCATATAGCACAGACCATCAAGAAAGTTAACAAAAAGCTTGGACTCCTCTATAGGAACAAACAGTTTATCACTAAACATACTAAACAAACCATTGTAAGGACTCACCTCCTATCCACCCTTCTCTGTGCCTCACCTATCTTGACTAATCTCCGCCAAACAGATCTAAATAAAATGGAATCTTGTTATAACAGGATTGCCAAGTTTGCTACTGATGCTTCTGATAGATCTCATCGCTGAGTATCCCTTAAGCAGCTCAATTGGCTCGAGTTGCCTCAAATACATCTTCTCAATCAACTTTCTATAGCACACAAGCTTTACTACCTTCCTGATACAACCCCAGCACTCCAGCATCTAATTCAGCACCGCACTACCTCAACAGCCTTAAGATCTAGTAACCAGAACCTCATAACTGTCATCAAACATAAAAATGATGCTGGTAAAGCCCTCTTTGCCTGCCACTCTGCCAAAATCTGGAACTCACTACCAAGTCAAATAACTTTTACCACCTCGATTATTCAATTCAAAAACTGTAAAAAGCCACTATGTAAACAATTAGGCTTTGCTCATGCCATTCCCCAGGTTAATCCACTCCAAGTGATTGTTGGATGGATTCTGTTAAGAACAAACAATTTACCCTGAAAGAATGTTAACTTGTTGATGCTTAACATACAGAACTAATAATTCCCCTTACCAAACTTAACCCCCTTTACTAAACTTAACTTACAGAACTAATAACTCCCTTTACTAAATCAGCTCACATTACCTAATATATATAACAATAGTGTGCTTTAATGTATATTATATACGTCACTACTTGTCTACTTTTATGAATTGTTTATCTCTACTTTACTGTGTATTCATACAATATTTCTAATATGTTTATTTATTTTTTCTCTCATGTACTGTAATTGCATTTTGGAGCTTTTCTCCCTGGGCCTCCGCTGAAAATGGACCTGTGTCCAGTCAGACTTTCATAGGTTCATAGGTTCATACTAGGCTATCTGCCCAAGGGCATTTATAAGCCTAGCCCATAGTTATGTGGCTTTCGCCACCCCTTTAGTTTGAATAAAAACTATGCCTATCATTTTGCTGTGCCTCTGTCAAGCAGTGACGCTGAAGTAATCCCTGGGGTATATCTGCAATCTCCCATCCATTGGTCAAGATTCCTCTTGAACAAGACCAGAGAGGTGCTCTGCCTCACATGTACCGGGATTTTGTTCCACAGCATAGGGAGTCTCTGGGTGATGAATCTGTCCCTCCAGCACGTTCTATTTATAACCGTGTCAAGGTTTAAGTCTCCCGCCCTTGTGGTTCTGAGGGATCTAGATTTTTGAGGTGAAGCATATTCATCAAATCTGGGTTTGACATGGCCTTATATGTCAGGCACAGGTCACCTCTGAGCAAGCGGTATGAGACTGAATAGAGCTGGAGTTCTTTCAGTCGGGCAGCATAAGACATATTTTTGAGACCCTTTATCCTTTTGGTGAGGAACTTTTGGGGCCTTTCAAGCTGCAGCAGGTGTCTGGTCAGATACATTCCCAGCGGGGCATTGTACTCAATCATAGGCCTAATAAGTGATGAGTACAGGGGCACGATGACCTCCCTTGATCTAGATGTGAATCCCTTCATGATCAGGTGGGTGATATAGAAGGTTTTCCTAACTACTTTAGCAACATGAGTGTCAACCGAAAGGCTACTGTCAACCTGGGTCCCCAGATCTCTGATGACTTTTTCTGTGCTCAGTGGATTGCCACCTATATGGTAGCTAGGGGTAGCCTTGTTTTTCCCAAAGGGTATGACTATGCATTTTTGGCGTTTAACTTCAGGCCATGGCTCTGGCACCAGTTATCCATTTCTGTGAGGCCCTTCTGGAGGATATCTGTGTCAGATGTGTTTTCGACTATGGCCCAGTTTGCAGTCATCTGCAAACTTTGTCAGCCATAACCCTCCTGTGTTTGCTTGTACTTCAGAAAAGTAGATGCCGAACAAGAGTGGACCCAGGACTGAGCCCTGTGGGACACCACTTGTGACAGGCTTTGAGTCTGACATGGCTCCAGCAACTCTGACCCTGTGGGTTCTGTCACTTAGCCAGTTTGCAACCCATCTTGTGATGTATGGGTTTACATTCAAGCTGATGAGTTTTTCGATGATACCTGAGTGGGGTATTGTGTCGAAGGCCTTTGCCAGGTCGAGGTAGGCTGTATGGACTGCCTTTCCCTCATCAATGGCCTTGGTGACTGTCTCGAAAAAGTCAACCAAGTTTAAGAGGCAGGATCTGCCTTTGACAAAGCCAAACTGAGTTGGATCCAAAGTCTGCAAGTTCCCTATGTCTTTATTTATGAGTTCCATTATGATCCTCTCCATGGCTTTGCAGATAAGGCTTGTCAAGCTAATGGGGCGGTAATTTCCAGGGTCTGTGGAGGCACCGCCCTTATGAAGTGGGACCACAGTCGCGTGCGCCACTCCTTGGGTACGTATCCTGAGGTGAGGCTAAGATTAAACAGCTGTCCTAACTGTGGGTTTAATTCCTCATTGAGTTCATGAAGCACACAGCCGGGGACACCATCCGGTCCCATGGATGCTGTGTTTTTGCCTTAGTGAGGGCAGTTCTCACCTGGGCGTTGGAGATGTTTGGGGGCTACAATCCTCTGAAATAGATATCTCTCCTTTTGGGGGGAGGGCAGGGGAGAAGTTTGCACTGAACCTGTCAGCCAGTATGTTGGCAATGTGTGTAGGTTCAGTAATTTTCACATCATTTTGAACTAATTCTGAGCATATCTGGGAGTTTCCTCCTAGGTTTCTAACATAGCTAAAGAAGGCCTTATGATTCTCTTTAGAGTCCTTGGCGATTTTTCTCTCAAGATTTGCCTTGGATGATTTTATGAGAGCTCTTAGTTTTTTACTTATAATGATCAAAGGTGTCTTACCTTTCAAGGATTTTGCTCTATCTTGTAGTAGCTTCCTCCTTTTGTTGTAGAGCTTGTTTATGGCTGGGGTCCACCAGACTGGACGCTTGCCTTTGGTACAGAGAGTCTTAGTTTTGTTTGGGATTGCCTGATCCATGCAGTCCTGTAGGTGCTGGTAGAAGGCATTTGTAAGTGATTCAGCGGTTTGAGTAATGTTTACCACTGGCTCAGGGGCCTTAAAGGAGACCACACTAGTTTTTAGAAGTGTGAAATCGGCTTTTGAGAAGTTTTTCACTGTGGTCTTTTTGTTTCAGGTGGGGCGGGATGAGGACCTCCAGCGAGATTAGTTTATGATCTGATCTCACCAGTGAGGGGTATACTTCGGTGTTGAACATTTTGATCCCATGTTCGTGATGATGAGATCAAGTATGTTTTCTCCTCTTGTGGGGATGGTGACTAGTTGTTCCATGGCATTTGAGTTTATGAACTCCAGGAATCTTTGGGTTAGAGTGTTCGGGCTTGAGTAGTGTTCCCAGTCTATATTAGGGTAGTTAAAGTCACCTAGTATGATGGTGTTTGGAGATACATTTATCCTCCAATGTTTTCAGGAAGGCCATGTGAGGTTCCTGAGTTTGAGAGGGTGGCCTGTAACATGCTACAAATTGCAGAGCAGTCTTGCCTATGGTTAATTGCACCTGGATGGTCTCCGATGCATCATGCGTTGCCACCAACCTTGAGGTGTGGGTGTCCTTTATGAATATGGACACCCCTCCTTTCTTGGTGTTGTCCGGATTTTGGGGCGGAACGCATGATATGAGGTGAAACCTGTTAGTGCTGGGGTGCTCTCAGGAGCCTTGAACCAGGTTTCTGTCACAGCACAGACATCGATGTTCTCCATATTGAGAAGGGCCTCGAGTGCGTGCATCTTGAGATTGAGACTTCTGGCATTGAGCAGCATTACCCTTAGTTTTTTTTCCTTTTGGTGTTCTAGGGTGGTAGGTTTAGAATTTGAGCCTTGCCTAAAAAGGCACTATGGGGTGGCAAGAGCCTTTGCCAATATCCGGAAGCCCAGGGTGACAGGTGCAAGCCGTCCCTTGCGAGCAGCGTGGCTTGTCCAGCATGTCATCCCAGGCAGACAGACATTGGATCCCCTTTGAATGACACCAGAATTTAAGCCAATTATTAAAGCTGATCATCTTATCACTGTATTGTGGCATCATTCTAGGTGAAGGTAGGATACTGCTCAAGGTCAGGGTCATACCTGCCTGGGCTACATAATCAGAGAGCTCCTCGATGTCCCTTTTCATGTAGTCCAAGGAGGTGCGTCTCAGGTCGTTGACACCAGCGTGGACAATGACTGAGTCGTACTTGTACCTGCTGTTGAGAGACCTGAGTGCTTGCGTTATGTGGCGGATTCTAGCGCCTGACAGGCAGCTTACTGTGACCTTCTCTTTACTCAGTCTGGTGAGCGGGACGTCAGTGTGTCTGACTATGGAATCACCAATGACAAGTGTGTCTGGCATTTTGTTTGGCCTTAAGGGCTGTGACTGTTTGACACTCTGACTGTGTGGTCTATGTGTTGCATGTGTTGGGTCGTGAGGTGGTAGTTGTTTGGGTGTCTGCTTTGGTGGCCTCTGCTGTTTTGGTAAATTTTTGATCAGAGCCTCCAGTATGTCTTTGTGTGAGTATGTGTATGATTTGAAGTTGTGATGGTACCATGTGTGACTGGGTATGTATTGTGTGTGGTTACCTTCTCCTCCTGTCTGGTCTTGCCAGTCCTATGTTGAGAGAGCTCAGCCTCCAGTTTGGCCGTATAGTTGCATCTCGCATGTATTTGTGTTTTGTGGGAGAAGGAGAGGATTGTCTGTGTACATGAGGCAGTTGTAACATTGCCTCAATATTCCCAGGTTCACCAGTTGAGCTGGAGAGGACACTAGCAACTGATCCCTCGACATACTAGAAGTAGTAGATAAAGAGACTTTCAAAGGACTCGGGAAGTGGGTTTTAGGCTGGTGGGGTACTATCTATAATAAGAGTGCTTTATCAAGGTGCAAGTACTGTAGGAGTAAGTGCTAGGCTTTACAGATAGAGAATAGTCTACTTGGGAATCAAGTAGAGATGAACTTTTCAGTTATAGGATATGCTGGTTAGATCAGCAGTACAGCTCGAGGAAGGTAGTTTTAAGGGAAAATTGGAAGAGTGGAATTTAGATGGCCCAAATAGTTTAACCTTGTTTAACCGCTGCTCTTGTGTGCAACAGTGGTAACTCAGCTAAATCAGCTTCTGGCGTAGCGTGTTTTATACCAGGGGCTGAAGGGAGCTAGGAATTGGCCCAAAGCGACCAATGGACTACTAGTTTCTGGCTGAAACTTCACCAAATCAGACAAAAGGCGCTCAGTGCTTCCCACTCCCACTGGTAAGCAAAGAAACTTCCCTCCTTCCTAATAAGGCAATGGATCAGTAACAGGAACTAAAAACAAAGCCCAGGGATCAGCAACTCTGAAACTGGACTACTCTAGTTCAGTAAGGCGGGAAAACAAGAGATTTTTTGTTTTATTACAGAGACAAGGAAAAAAACAGACAGTAATTGCTGTAAATCGGCTAGCGCACTTTAGTGTGTAGCCTACAGAAACAATTTGCAACAATTAGTAACTTAAAGTGCAATAAAAAGTGTAAAATGCAGAAATCACTTAAAGTAGCAGTAAAACAGGCGAAATGCAGTCGCTAGCTTAATAACAGTGGGAAAGCCACAAAAATACTTATATCTGGTAGAAAGTCACTCTTTTAGCTCTCTGCTGCTTGGATCACTCTGCAGGCCACCACGAGGATCTGTGCTGAGTTGGTACAAGCTGGAAAAACGCGTGTTTAGCGTGTTTTATAGCAGGGGGCTGAAAGGAGCTAGGAATTGGCCCAAAACGACCAATGGACTACTAGTTTCCGGCTGAAACTTCACCAAATCGGACAGAAAGGCTGCTCAGTGCTTCCCACTCCCACTGGTAAGCAAAGAAACTTCCCTCCTCCCTAATAAGGCAATGGATCAGTAACAGGAACTAAAAACAAAGCCCAGGGATCAGCAACTCTGAAACCGGTATACAAATGTAAAATAAATAAAAATAAAATAAAAGTAAAAATGGGAGAGGGTGTCATTTATCTATACTCATTCTGTATTTACCCAGGATCTGCAGGTATAAGGGGCTCTAGAATTACAAAAAGATTATTTGTAAAGAATTATAATAGCTGCAGCATTTTCATGTCGAGCCGCACTGTTTAGGATAAGGGTATGAACAGAATAAAAGGTAGCAACCATAAAGAGGCACATGTTCATTAGAAGTTTAAAAAAATAAGAGTATTTATTTACCTGCCTCTGTAACATCAGGCTGAGATACAGATATTTCATTTACTTTGTTGAACTCTGTAAAAGAGAACAGGCAAGATGCATAGATGTACAACAAGCAAAAATAACTCGAGGGTGAGATTGGGAGCAAACAGAAGAAACTAAAAAGAACAAATACTCCCAATGTACACAGGACTTGGCTTTAATAAAAATAAAAAAGTAAGCGCTTTCGCAGACATACACTGTCGCTTCATCAGACTCATTTTTATTTTTATTAAAGCCAAGTCCTGTGTACATTGGGAGTATTTGTTCTTTTAAGATGCACAGATGTCATTATCTTGAAATTATAAGTATAATATAGATTTTCTACTATGACATGCATGAACGGGCGTACCTTCGTTGAAGGTTGTGTGTCAGGGCTGGCAACTCGGCACGTAAAAATCAACTGCCAATCATTAGCGGACCGGAGTTCCGCTGTGGCGACCCCTAACCGGGAAAAGCCAAAAGACACATACATGCATACTATGACAGATGATTCTAGAAAATGTACAGTTCACAAGGAGAGCTAAATGGCTACAGAGTGCAAACAGATTTTTATTTTTCACTAATTAGCTATATATCTTAGCTAGATATACCACATATTTACATACTCCCAAACAGTCAGGGAGAACATGCAAAACTCAACAAAGACATGACAGACACAGGGAGTTTTGAGGTAAAAAACATTGTACCCATTAAAGAATTCCAAGATATTAGAAAGGAGAGTTATTTGCCATTTTTTCAATATTTTGTGATCTGTGTATCATTGGTCTTTTCTGGCCTATGCAACTTAATGACCCTTTGAAAAACGTAGAAGTTATGGGACTATCATTCTGAATAATTTTCATTGACAGTTTTCTCTTTTTTATATTTTACTAGTCCTAATGTGGAATCTCACACAAAAAAAACAGGAAAAAGTGCCATGAACACAAGAACAAAAACACTAAATGAAACAGAACACTCAAAAGCTGAAGAAACAAATAAAAAAACTTTACTTATCACTTTCTGTCTATTTTAGCATAGATTTCATTGGAGTAATAAAAACCACAACCCATGCTCACAGATATATAAAATTCACAAGCCATATGTTGAAGATATCACAATGAACACCCTGAAAACATATTTCAGCAATAATATTGATCGTAGCTTTTGGAAAGAGATTTCTGGGCTTGAATGCCTTGACCAATATTAAATGCTTTTTAAAAAAAAGAAGAATTAGGATTTAATTGAATTCAAAAGGCTAGGATAGATACATTGATTATATACTTGATATTGTAATCATTGTGTGTCTTTAAATGTATTCAAGATGTTCATTATGATGCCATCACTGTGTGACTTGTGAATTTTAGATATTTGTGAGCATGGGTAGCAGGTTTTATAACTGTGCTGAAGTCGGTGCCACCATTAACGGAGTGCTAAGTAAAGCTTTTTTTTGTTTGTTTCTTCAGCCTTTGAATGCTTTGTTTCAGCTAATATGGAATCTGATGTACTTTATGGTCAAGTGACTGGAAAAATCAATCTTGAGAACTGTTTCAATAAATAAAGTTAGTTGAAGTGGTACATTACCAATCAGAAATGACTGAGAAAATGTATTGTATGTGGTAGGCAAGGCCTCCATTCTACCATTGTAGAAAAGACCCTCTGCACCCCCACCCCCACCCCCATGTAAACTAAAAGTAACTTTGAAGTTTCTCCATTATGTAGAGACAGGCTATTTCTTTGATGTAACAAATTTAGCATTACGTATTTTTGTAGAGTTAGTTTCAACAATCTGTCCATCATCCTCTGGCATTTAATGTAAATAACTACTAGCTCTGAGGACCTTCCTTATTGTAGCCCTATTTGGCTTTTGTATTTGATAAAATTAGAGTGAACAGTAATGCCAACCAGTGAGAAGCTACAGTTTCTGCTGGGTTTCACTTATTGCTTAATTTTGCCTCCTCCTTTCAAGCACACACACATACACACACACACACGGATTTCAAAGGATTAAGATTATAAACTGGTAATCAGCAGCTTCTTGTAGTCCAGGGTTTGATTCCTGTGGCCTCTATTTGCCTAACTGTGCTGCTTCTTGTGGTCCAGGGTGTGATTCATCCAGTCTGCATTTACCTAAACATGTGACTTAAAGCACATCACTTAACTGTACATGCCTTCACCCAACCAAATCTAAGGGGGTGCTCGCTCTGGATCCCAAGCTCTACAACTCTCATAGTTATCTTCCTATGAGCCTATCTAAGCTCTCAACAATTTCATTAGCTTCTCTCTAAGCTCTCAACAACTCCTGCAGCTACCCTCATACAGCCCAACCTTGTAAATATTGTAAATAGCATTCTACTGTTGTGTGTAAAGCGTATTTAAATTTTCTTAAAAGGTTTGTATGTAAACTGTTTCCACACCTAACACATATCTGTTTTCCTCAAATTAAATTATATGATCCCTACCTTCAAGCTTAATTAATTTGTTAACTATGCATGATATTGAATGCATTTATGAGTAACTATTCTACAAAATATTATCTTTAATATTAACTATCAGTTGTATTTAAATTGTATAATGCATCTTGGAGTTTTTCTCCCAGGGCCTTCACTGAAAATGGGTCAATTCGGCCCAGTGGACTTCCCCGGTAATCAAACTGCAAATAAATAAATAAACTATATCCTGCCCCTTAGCTGAGCCTGAAACATGTCCATGTGAATCAGTGTGCTCTCCCCTCAACTATGAAATATAAATATATGACTCATCTGTCTTTTTCTTTCTGTTTATATAAAAATCCATATCTATACCTATACATATTTATATATATATATATATATATATATATATATATATATATATCCATACATATTAATGCATGGGACAGTACATGTTGCTGGATGTAGTACTTTATAATAGAAGGGCTAACTGGTGGTAAATGTCATACTTAAGGTTAGCACCATCACATTATATTCTTAATTCCAGCTCTGCAGTTTGTCTGTCATAATATTTATGTGCATCTCATGTATTTTCACTCATTTTTATTCATCACTGAAATTTGATTACTACATTGATATTGCTGTCAGTTGTGATCTGTTTTCTCTGTCCCACATAAAAAAACCTGCTAAATCTAGACTTGCAAACTGTTGCTTTTCTTTTGCCAGTTGTCACCTCCTGCTTTTTCCTGTTTGTCAACCCCTCCTCTTCATCATATGACAGGCTCAAAACCTTGTAGTACCACGTCTCAGTTTACATCTAAATATTATCCTTACTCCACCCACTATTTACCCCGACATATAACAGTAGGCCAGAAATTAAAAAATTAGCTTGATTATAAAACTCCAATAATTGCCTAATTTATATTACATGGCCCAGAAACTGCCCTTTTCTCAGCTTCCTTATACAGTGAACCTGTCCTCTACATTCTCTTTGATGAAAACACTGCCTGCTTCCAAAAGACATGGGGCCGAATTCATGAAGGCTTGCATGGAGTCTTAGAGTAGAGTAAGACTCCATGCAGCCAACATGTCTGCCGAGCGATCCAGGAACAGCCGGTAGGGGTGTGCAGCTGAGATCTCTAAACTAGTCCTACACGGACAGGGCTGGGATATGCAAATTACCTCAATTGCAGGCGAAAGTTATGCAAATGAGGTAAATTTGCGATCCAGGAAACCCGAACCTGTCCGAGTAGGAGTAGTGTTACTTGCAGAAACGTACTCATTTGATAACTGAGTACGGTTCTGCAAATAGCAAAACGGAGCCATGTCAGCTGGAAATAAAGCATGAATGTACAGGAGGAAGCATACCAATGGCCAAAAATATGGCCATTGGCAACAGGAAGGGATGCAAATTAAAAATAAAATAACTTTTTTTTTTATCCCGATCTTCAGGATTTAACCGTAGCGCAGCACCGTGCAAACGCTCTGTGCCCTAAAAGCAGAAAATTAATAATTAAGATCCACAAATATGGATTTTATAGCTAAAAAGAAGTTACAATGCAAGGGAATGGCAGGCTGAAGACAACATGGCCACCGAGTAGAGGTTGCTAAGGGGGGAAGCTCAGTCTAAGAGATGTAACTAAGCATTAGTAGGCAATCCTATGCAAATGAGAGTTAGAATAGTGAATCGCAAGTTTACATAGCAAATGAGCACAGTCAGTGGCGTGTAGGAGTAGGATAAGGGGTGTAACAGAGTAGAAGATAGGTGACATCATGAGGGGGGGTATGTATGAAAGGAGTGAAGCTCATTGGAGCAGAGTGTCATGTGTCAGCTTACATTCACATAATAGTGAAAAAGGTGTGTCAACAGGTAGGCCAGGTAAAGTCAAGAAATTGAAGGTGTATGCCATGGATAACACCAAAGTTTCTTGCTGAGCATACATGTGTGCGTCAGTAAACCCGAGTAAGACAGTGTGCGCGCGTATTAGCATGTGTGCCCACGTGCAGGCTTGAGTAAGCATATGTAAGGCTGTGTAAACAGTTGTAAGTGCGTTTGCGCTGGTGTGCACATGTTTTAACAAGAATAAGCAAGGTTTAGTCCGTGTAAGCATGTGTGTGTACGTGTTAGCTGCTGTGCGCATGTTTGCACTTGTGTGAGCGGCACCCCCCCCCCCCCCCGAGGAAACAGAAAGGAAAAAGGAAGCACACCAAATAGTGAAAGTTACCAGGGAGTACTAGCAGAGCTAGCAGGTGAAAACAATCAGAATCAGGCAATTACCCAGGCAGAACACTAGCCCAGCCCAGCCCAGCACTTAAAACTCTGCAAACAGCAGTCCATTATGTTTCTCTCAAGAGACACTGCAGTAAGCTAATAGAAGTGAAAACTGAAAAAGCTTCACTGAGACATACAATGTTAAAGGCTGCCATTGCTGTTATAAGGTGACATATGCAACATGCTGAGGGTGGTGATAATGCAAATGCTGCTGGACAACCCACAGTGAGGAGATGGAGAAGAGTGTACAGGCCCAGGGTTACCTACCAGGGGCTACATGAGCTGGAGATAGTGGAGCTCTATAGAGTGGACAGAGACCTCTTGCAGCAAATTGTTGAGCTGTGCAGGCCACACCTCACACACAGAACCAACAGAGGGGAACTCATCCCAGTGGAAACTAAGGTATGTGTTGGCCTAAGAATATTAGCAACAGGTACCTTCCAGAGACCAACTGGTGATATGATGGGGGATATCACAGGCATCAGCATCCAGGGTACTGCACCAGTTCCTGGATGCCATGTTAGCACATGTAGGTGATCATGTATATTTCCCCAATTCCCATAAGGAATTGGCCAGCAATATGTGTCTCTTCCAGCAAATAGCAGAATACCCTGAGGTAGTGGGTGCAATAGACTGCACGCACATATGCATCAAAGCACCAGCCAGTGAGCGGGGTGGGGTCTACTTCAACCGCAAGGGCTTCCCCTCCATCAACTGCCAGGTCATGTGTGATGCCCAGGGCATAATACTGAATGTGTGTGCTGGCTGCCCTGGAAGCTACCATGATTCCCATATCTGGCATCTGACGCAGCTGTACCAGACATTTGCCAATGGGGACATCCCACATGGTTACCTAGTGGGGGATGCTGGCTATGCACTGGAGCCGTGGCTGATGACACCCATCAGAAACGCACACACACCTGAACAGGAACGCCATAATGAGGCACACGTAAAAACACAAAATGTAATTGAGCATGTGTTTGGGCTGCTCAAGTCACGGTTCCGGTGCCTGGACACATCTGGTGGAGCCTTGCAGTACTCACCAACTACATTTACCCAAATTGTCATGGTATGTGCTATGCTACATAATATGATCCTGCGAAAACAGCTGCAGCAGGACCAGCATAGGCCTGGGCCAAACAGCCGCCCACCATTGCCAAGGCCATCACAGGCAGAGCGTGACTCGGAGGAGGAACAACCTGAGCCTGCCCCAGTAGGTAGAAGGAGGCATGCCCAGTATGCTTTGGCCTTGGCTAAGAGGCAACGAATAGCACATACACTGGCTCAGTAGGAACTCTGGAAATGATACCTCTCTCTGACCCGCACATATAGTAAAAGGGATGCCTACGTTGACACTACCTGCTTTCCAACATGTATAGGGAGTGTAGTATGTGCATCCAACATAGGCAGCCCTGCATCACACCTGAGGCATGATTGCCATGTGTTAAGCAATATAAAGCAATGCTAAACAGCATTTACCTTCATGAAGTATATGTAAACAAAATCACACACACCAACTACTACAAATGTGGTCAATGTAGAATAATATTGGACAATGTCCAGCAATGAGGGTAATATTGAGCAATGCTGGACAAGCTGGGTCTATGTAGGGCATAGCTGAACAAAAGCCAACCTGCTCATATTTGCTCTACTGGCCCCTAAGCAGTCTGGTCTGCTCAGTATGAAAATATAAGCGGCAATGGGCCTCAAACCCAGGATACTGTGCACTATAGTCATAGCACTGAACCACTAAACCATGACAGTATTGCAGTGGTTAGGCTGTATGAAGAAATGTCGATAAGTCTATGCAAAGTATTTCATGGGAACATTGCAGGCACAGCATAATCCCTGTCGAGTTATGGCACAAAGGTGAGTCCTGCAGTAAGAATAGAACCTGACTTTCAACACACACGGTACAAATGTTATTATTGGACATGTAGACATACATCAACAAATGTAGTGGACCTCAGACAGCAACATACTAAAAGGTCACACTGGGCATGCTCACACACTTGAATACATGAGACAAATGTCAGGCAACAGAACACTGACAGTCTGAACTGGGCATGCTCACACACTTAGGCCATGTTGGAGTACAGCACTGGGCCACATATAGCAGGCAGTTGCATGTGTTAACCCACGAACCTCTCACTACCCAGCAATCTGCCCTGTGCACACACTGAATGACAACAGACACGTAAATAATATAGTGGAACCCTGCCATAAGCAAATATGTTCTGCAGATACCTAGGCAGTTCATAGAAAGTGTGAAAGCAAAGATGATAAAAACCTGCAAACAGTATCAGCAATAAACATTGTGCATCATGAAAATTATCATAGGTTCAGAGGTTGATACTAGGCTATCTGCCCTAGGGCATGTACAAGCATATCCAGAGTGTGTTTGGCTTCTGCAACCCAGTCTAATCAGAACACTGTGCCTCCGAATAGTAGGTCACACAAGATAGCCCATTCATGTTGAGTGTATTGTGCCTCTGTCTAGCAGGGACCCAGAAGATATTGCATGGGTAAAAATGTGATCACCCATCCACATGTCAAGATGTCACCTGTAGGTGGTCAGTGGGTGGCTCTGCCTATGCAAAACTGGGACTACACTCCGGAGTGAATGGAGGCTTTCTGATAATAATCTGTCCCCCCAGCATGTCCTTTTAACATCAGTGCTGAGGTATATGTCCCTGGAGTGTGTAGCTCCAAGGGAGTCGGATATCCTGAGGTGGAGCATGTCCAGTAAGTCTGGATCAGATATTGCCTGCAACTACAGGCACACAACACATCCGTGTAGGTGGTAAGTGACTGAGTATAGCTGGAGTTACTGTATCAGAACTGTGCAGGGCATCTGTGTGAGTCCCTACATCTGCTCGATGAGTAACATTTGTGGCCATTACAGTTGCTACAGGTGTCAGGTAAGGTACATCCCAAATGTGGCATAGTAACCAAGCATGGTCGTGAAGAGTATAGGGGCACAATGACCACACATGATCAACATGTGAAACCATGGGGGATATGGTGGGCTATGTAGACGTACTGTCTAACCACTATGGCAATAGGATTGTCAAAGGCAAGAGTACGAACAGGTTGTGTCCTCAAAACCATAACAACCACTACTGTATGTAATGGATCACAACCTATGTAGTAATGTGTGGGCATTTTGTCATCCTCAAAGGGGATGACTATGCAACTAATGGCATGTAGCCGTGGGCCATGGCTCAGGCACCATTCAACCTATCTCTGTGAGACCCTGTATGAGTATGCATGTGCCAGCAGGAGAGCTGATTATGGCACCCAGTTTGCAGTCATCTGCGAACATGGGCAGCCATAGCCCTCCTGTGATAGCCTGTACATCACACAAATATATACTGAACAAGAGAGGTCCCAGGACTGAGCCTTGTGGGATGCCATGTGTCATGGGTGTATAGTCAGACATGGCACCTGCAACACTGAGCATGTGGGTGCTATCCCTGATCCAGGTAGCAATCCATCGTGTCAGATATGTGTCGATATTGATGCTGGGGAGCCTGTGCATAATGACCGAGTGGGGTATTGTGTTGAAGGGTTGTGCAAGGTCCAGGCAGGCTGTGTGGACAACTGTCCCAACACTGATAGACCTGGTAACTGTTGAAAGAATAATAACAGGTCCAACAGGCAAGATCTGCCCACAACAATGCTGTAATGTGTAGGACCCATTATCTGTAGGTTTCCCATGTCTATGTGCATGAGTCCCATTACAATACACCCCATAGCTTTGCAGAACAGGCTAATTAGCCTTTTAGGCCAATATTGCCTGTGGTCTGTTGTGGCAGTAATCAGTGGAGCGGGACCACTATCACTGTACGCCATTCCGTGGGTACATATGCTGCAGTACCTCTTATGTCGAACAGTGATGTAATGTGAGTGTTATGTCTGTCCTGAAGGCTGTGTACGACACAGGCTGGGACATCGTCTGATCCCATTGATGCTGTGATGTCCGCTGTGGGGAGGGCAGCACTCACCTGTTTACTCGAGATGTCTGGAAGGTTACACTCTGTTGGTATGGGCAGTACCACCTTAGGGGGGATGTGGGGGACACATCTGCACTGAACCTGTTTGCCAGGATGATGGCAATGTCAGTGGGTTCAGGGTATGTGTAGTCAGTATGCACTAACACACAGCATATTAGTGAGTGTCCAGCCAGGTACCTGAATCGACTGAAGAAGGCCTTGTGAGTGTCCAACGTGTCTGGTGCAATTCTCCGTTAGAGGCGTGCCTGATATAATTACCCAAGTGATTGTAGCTGTCTGCTAGTACAGATCACAGATGCCTTCCCTGTCTGGGATTGTGCTCTATCATGTAGTAGGTTCCTCCATTTGTTGTAAAGCGTATGAATGGCTGGGGTCTACCACACAGGTTCACTGCCATTGCAGGAATGAGTCCAGTTGTTATTTTGGATTTAACAATCCATGCGGTCCACTGGGTGTCCATAGAATGTGTATGTAAAGGATACAGCAGTCTGAGCCATACTTACCACTGACCCAGGGTCTCTGAAGGATACCACCGTGGTTTGGAGGAGTGTGACATTTTCATATGGGAAGTTCACCAACATTACCCATGAAGGGTGTGATGCTGGGATATGGATGTCCAGTGAGATAAAGTATGTTCTGCCCTTAGCAATGAGGGGTATATCGCAGGTGTGGCACATAGAGTCCCCATGTCGATGATGATCATGTCCAATATGTTGTCCCCTTGTGTGGGTGTGGTGACCGGTTGTGCCATAACATATGTGTGTAGAAATAGTAGCAACTGTTGGTCGAGGGTGTTGTGGCCTGAGTACTATCCACAGTCAATGTGTGGGTATTTGACGTCACCCAATATAATGGTGTTTATGGAGACCTTCATATTGTCCAATATTCCCAGGAAAGCTGAGTGGGGTTGCTGAGTTGGGGAGTGTGGTCTGTAGCAGGCAACAAACCAAAAGGCTGATTTGCACAATGTTAGGCGCATATGTATGGTCCGTGATGCATTGTGCAGTGCTACCAACCCGGAGGTATGTGTATCTGTGATGTATATGGATACTCCCCCTATTTGTGTTGGCCATTCCGAGTTATGTGGTAAGAAAGCATGGTACGAAATATAACCTGGTAGTGCTGGTGTGCATGTGGGAGCCTGAACCATGTGTCTGTTAGCGCACAGATATTGCTATTCTCCATACTGAGGAGATTCCTGAGTGTGGTCAATGTGAGGGTAATACATCTGGTGTTGAGCAGCATTACCCTCGGTGTCGTGTACTCTGTAATGTCTATGGAGGTGGTTCTATCCTTTGAGCCCCGCTTAAATAAGGCACTATGGTGGCAGCAAGTACCCTAGCCAGTATTCAAAGGTCCAAGGGTGACAGGTGCAAGCTGTCCATAGGGAAGCTACGTGGCATGTCGAGCATGTCACCCCAGGGTGACAGACACTGTATCCCCTTTGAATAACACCAATATGTTAGCCAACTGTTAAACATGATCAGTGTGTTGGTATACTGTGACATCATACTTGGTGAGTGTAAGATGCTAGACAAGGTCAGGGTAATATTGGGCTGGGCTACATGATCACAGAGTTCTTCTATGTTTCATGTCATGTGGTCCAGGGAGGAACGTCTGAGGTTGTACGCACCAGCTTGGACAATGATGGAGCCAGTCCTGGACTTGCTTTGGAGTGACCTGAGTGCATGTGTCATGTAGCGGATCCTGGCACCTGAGAGACAGCTCAAAGTGACTATTCCCTTGCTTGGCCAGGTGAGTGGGATGACAGTGTGTTTGACATTAAGTGTCTCCTATAACAAGTGTATCAGGTGTGTTGTTTAGCCCAAAGGGCAGTGACTGTGTGGCACACTGACATTGTGAACTGTGTGACATGTGGGCATTGTAGTGGGGTAGCAGTTGTATGTGTGCCTGCTGTGGAGGTCTCTGCTGCTTAGGCAGAGTGTATGTAGAGCCTCTGAATATGTGTATGTGTGATAATGTGGTTTGTGTGCTGTCACTATCGGTGTATGTGAGACTGATATGTGGTGTGTGTGGTCACCCTAACCACCTGATAGACTATGCCAGTCATGGGTCGAGAGAGCTCAGCGTCCTGTATGTCAATATTGTTACATCTCCCATATATATATGAGTGTGATGTGAGGAGGAGAGGGTCGTCTGTGTACATGAGGCAGATGTGACATTGTGTCATAACCACAAAATTCACTAGCTGGACTGGAGAGTACACATTAAACTGACCCCTGGACATGCCAGTGTATTATGATGACATACTCTGTAGCCTGAGCACAAAGGATCAGTAGGGTGTTAAGTGTGTAAAAGAGTATAACTGGGATTAGTGTTCAGGTTTGTTGGTGTTTTGTAAAGAGTGGCTGAGAAGGAGTCCAGACTGAAATTCATGACATGTCCTTCAGCTATGTAATAAATAGTAATGTATTTATTTATTTATTTATTTATTATTTACATACGTATATTTACATGATTTTAATCAAAATGTTACTAGTGATGATTCTTTTGCATTTTTTACATATCCAGTTTGTAAGTCATTTCACTTGTATAGATTGGTAAGTTATTTTGTATGTACATGCCTTTTAACCACACCTATTCCATCAACTATTCCTTTAAATTAATTCTTATTTCAAACGATTTGAACTGAAACTTTAAGTGAACCTTAATTGTATTCAATGTATCTAATTAACCAACAACAGGATGTATAAAAGACTTTGTAGAGTAACAGCATTTATTCTGATGAAGTTTCCGGCTTAGGAAATGAAAGCGCTTAATCTTTGATGCAACGTTTTATTCTTTTTGTTCAATAAATCAGTTTCTACTTTTACGGACTGCAGAGTCTTGTTAAAGAACTGTTTTGAACTACAGTATCGTGGGACTGCCTTTATTGGTTCCTGTACTACAGGGAATTGGTGTGTTTTTACTGGTTTTGTATTTTTTCCCGTTTCTTCCGTTCTACATTTACTAGTTTATTTATTATGGAAGTACAGGATTACCGAGGAGCCTCACCCAATAGGAACGAACGATCCTTAATAGGAGAACTCACTAGGCTTATTCAAGCCTTTACACAACCGGATACTAGCTCTCAGGAAGTGGATGCCCTTATTCTGTGTGCACAACCTGAGCATTGTAAGCACACCAACAACAGCCACGGTAACAGAGGAACCCCTGTGGAGTCTTGGGTTTCACGTACTGACAACAGGGTAAACGATGGAAACATGAGCGACATAAATGTTACAGGACACACTATTGGTAACAACTCAAACTCGTTTTTGGACACCTATATGGACATTAACCTTACTGACTGGCTCAACAAGAGCTTTGGAGTGACAGAAATGCGCGAACACGGATATAAACAGCAGGAAACCTCATATCTTGAAAAATGTAAGGTATTAAAGAAATATATGTTAAAATTTAAAAATTTGAACTTGGACAATTGGTTCTTAACAGAATGTTTAAAAAGGAAACATGTGCCCAAAAGACTTAGACTTAATAAATTCCCTAATGATACTGTTATGGGCTCTACCTTTTACCAAGAAATTGTGGACATTTTAAACAACTGTGGTTTAGCTCTGATGAGAGCCATGATAAATAACAACAAAATTTTAATTGATGAATTGAATGTTAAAATTAAAAAAACTAACAAAGAGATAAGTGATGACTTACTGTTTACTGTGAGAGAACACAAATGTAACTACTTTAGAGTTTTTAATGATGTTGACAACATTATGGTTAAAAATCACAAGAGAAAAATGGGTAAATTAGACAGGGATGATTGGGCCTATAAACACCAGCAGGCTTACCCGTTGGCACATAACAAAGAACATTTTAACAACAATACTAAGGGAAGGTTTACATACAACAACAACAATACCACCAGGTCATACCAAGGGGGGCGGGGGAACAATGAACACCAGACTAAAGGGGATGTTATTAGAGATGCGCATTACCACCAGGGAGAATTTTACTATTCCTATAATTCTGACATCCCTTTAGAACAGGAGGGACCCCGGAGATCCGAGCGAATACGGAACTTACTCTCTCACCCCACTTATGCACAAGTCACCAACAAACACAATCAGAGATACCAGGGGAATCACCTATTTTAACAGAAGACACCATTTTAATAGAAGACACCACTTTGTCAGAAGACACGACTACACTAAGTGCTAACATTAATGACATTGCAGAGGCATCTAGGGACAACATTATTATTTATCAACAAAATGGAGACTTTTCTATCTATAATTACACTGATATCAAAATTGAGGATAGACATTTTTCTTTATTTAAAAAGGGATTTAACTTTGTTCCATCCAAGAAAATGGATTTGGCGGAAACAATTTTAGATATAAAACTATTCACCAGAAAGTTAAACTTAGAGGTCTTAGCTACCTCTAATGAGATTCAGAACAATAATACTGTTGTCAATAATGCTACTAGTGCCTACACACACAGAACATATGATAATTTGGTAAGGAGAAGTATGTACAACCCCCCCTTACAAAATGGCATTAGCAACTTTGAAAAAGTGGTGATTAATGAATTAAGAACATTTTACTGCCAAAATAAAACTACTTTTTGTACACCAAACCTGGAGACAGAAGAAAGAAAGACCTTGGAGGACATTAAGCAACATTACTCAGACGTCAGAATTATGAAGCCTGATAAAGGCAGAGGGGTTGTACTAATGCACAATTGGCTATACTTAACAAAAATGATGGATATTTTAAATGTGGAGGGACGATATACCATTATCTCCAAAAACGAGTTAAATATAGCATACCACAAGATTGATTTGATAATAGAAGACAACCTATTACAAGGTTTAATAGATGATAGACTATACAGATTTTTTAAGGTTGAAAAACCTTTCTTGTCTACCATGTTTGGTATCCCCAAGGTACATAAAAGTGCAGAAAATCCACCACTTAGACCCATTGTGACATCTGAGGGTTCAAAAACCCTATCTTTAGCCATTTATGTGGATACTAAGTTAAAGCCTTTTTACAAACTATACTCCCATATTTTAATTGACTCATGGGACCTACTTAGTAAAGTAAACCAACTATCATTCCAGTCCCATTACTCATTTTTAACCATTGACGTTAAGGATTTATTTTCTGTGATCCAGCACAATACAGGTCTTGAATGGTTTGAAGCTATGCTCACTGAATTTAAATTCCTGAATGACAATGAGTTTAGGTTGGTGATGGAAAACATTGAACTAGTTCTTAAGAACAACTTTATTTACTTCCAAGGAGATATTTTTCATCAACTAGATGGTGTTGCAATGGGGGAAGCATGTGCCCCCATTTTTGCCAATACACTTATGCTTTATTGGGAACAAAAAAACTTTGTTTTCAATTCCCCCCTCATGGAGAACATAGTTAAGTACTTCCGTTTTTTGGATGATATATTAATAATATGGAAGGGATCACAAGATGACATACCAAAAGTTACGGAATACTTTAATAACAACTTCATTTCTTCAGTTTACTCATGAATATAACATGGAAGAGATACATTTTTTGGATGTAACCATTTCAAAAGATTACACTGATAGGAAATATGTATCAAGAATATATAGAAAGGCATGTTTTTCTAATTCTTACCTCCATTACTCTAGCAACCATCCCCCAATACAAAAGAAAAATATTATTAAAGGACAAATGGTTAGGGTGGCCAGAATGACTTCAAATTATTCAGATTTTATCAATGAAATGGACTATGTGCATAAACTATTTTTGGAGAGAGGCTACCCAGATTCCATTAATATTCCCTTAAAGGAAGAGGTGACAAGGGGGTGGGGGAAAAGATATGTACCTCTGTTAAATATGGAGGCTAGCACAGACAAGAACACTTTAGACAATACTTTGGACACTACTGGGCATAATATCTCCAACATGAATACATACCAAAATACTCCCTTCTTTGTCATGACATATAATGTTAACACCACCTCAATAAGAAAACTTATGAATAAGACATGGGATATTTTTAAGACTATGCCCAACAGGTTAGAAATATTTAATAGACAAATAAGCTACAGTTTTAGGAGGGGTCCTAACCTCAAAACCTTGTTTGAAAGGAACAAGCAGGACAATGATAAAAAGAAAAAGGGTACTTTTCGTTGTGGGAGATGTTCTCAATGTACATTTATTGCAAACATGGAGGAATTAACACTACCTTCTAGCCCTATAACCTTCAAGGGTAAACATTACTTTACTTGCTATACTAGTGGGGTAGTATATTTGGCCTACTGTACTTCATGCTGGGGATATTATGTGGGTAAGACAGAGACATCTACGACAAAGAATATATGAGCATATGTATGACGTTAATAGGAAAAAGGAAACAAATGCTTTATATAGACATATACTAACCTGTGCAGGAGCTAATTTCAAGTTTTGGATACTGGAAATGTTACCCAGGAATAGTAGAGGGGGGACTGGGAAAACCAACTTAGTTACAGAGAACTAATTTGGCAATTACGCCTGGATTCCAATACACCTCCAGGGATGAATGACCATGTGTCACTTCTACCAGCCCTAAAATCAAGGGCCAGTAGGGCAAAAATACAAAACAAAAACAAGAACAATAACAAACACAAAAACAAAAACAAACGGAATCCACGAACTAACTTAATCACTTATTTATTTTATTATCATTATTACTATTCCTGTACCATTATTACTATTCCTGTACCATTATTACTAATCCTGTACCATTATTACTATTCCTGTACCATTATTATTACTATTTCTCTGTACTTTCACCACCTAAACACTATTTATTCACTTACTATTAATTGGTTTTAATACATAACTTAACACACAATTTAATAGAAGTTTTTATAAATGTTTTTTGAAAACTGTCTTTTGGAAACTGTTTTTATTTATTTATTTAAATTTGTTGACCGGGAGTGTCCGACTGGACGTAGGACCATTTTCAGCGGAGGCCCAGGGAGAAAAGCTCCACAGTTAAAATAGACAGTATTTACATTGGATTACATAGTGATTAACAATTTACATGGCAATTACTTACAACATATTTACAGATGAAGAACATAGTACATCAGTAGACAACTAGAATCTTTATCTGTGAAGTACATACCAGACATTAACAAATGTTACAAGAAGAAGAAGTTCCTGCTGTATAATAAGTACTAGCCTTATGAGCATCTGAGCTTGTTATAATCAAGGTAGTTAGTGGAGTTGAAAGAAAGGTAGTGGTTGGATGGGGTGGATGATATTAGAGTGGGAGTTGCAAGGGCATAGCCAGCATGTTTTTAGTTGCACTTTTAGTAAAGTTTTGAAGTGGGTGCATGATGGTATGGAGGTAATTGTGGGTGGGAGTGAGTTCCATAATTTTCAAAATTCATTTCATTTTTTCAAAAATTGTTTTTAACAATTGTTTTTAACAATGTTCAAAAAGTGTTGACAAAGTATTTTTACAAATATTATATATATATATATATATATATATATATATATATATATATATATATATATATATATATATATATATATATATATATATATATATATATACATATATATATATATATATATATATATATATATATATATATATATATATATATATATATATATATATATTTGTAAATATTTTATATTAATATATATGTAAATACTTTATACCAATACATACACTCTTAATATATATATTTATTTACTTATTTATATATTATTTACATACGTATATTTACATGATTTTAATCAAAATGTTACTAGTGATGATTCTTTTGCATTTTTTACATATCCAATTTGTAAGTCATTTAAATTGTATAGATTGGCAAGTTATTTTGTATGTACATGCCTTTTAACCACACCTATTCCATCAACTATACCTTTAAATTCATTCTTATTTCAAATGATTTGAATGAAACTTTAAGTGAACCTTAATTGTATTCAACTTATCTAATTAACCAACAACAGGATGTATAAAAGACTTTGTAGAGTAACAGCATTTATTCTGATGAAGTTTCCGGCTTAGGAAATGAAAGCGCTTAATCTTTGATGCAACGTTTTATTCTTTTTGTTCAATAAATCAGTTTCTACTTTTACGGACTTCAGAGTCTTGTTAAAGAACTGTTTTGAACTATAGTATCATGGGACTGCCTTTATTTGTTCCTGTACTACGGGGAACTGGTGTGTTTTTACTGGTTTTGTATTTTTTCCCATTTCTTCCGTTCTACATTTACTAGTTTATACATACACAGATGATAGTCCCTGACATCATACTAGGAGATATCAAGTGTAGAATGGCTGAACAGCTCCCCCGAAAGCCAAAAGCATGGCAGCAATTGAATTACATTGTTTTCCAGTATGTGTCATGCATGCACTACAGAACAAACAGACCCTGCACCTGAACAGTCTGTTGAGCCTCACCCACTCCACAGGACCTGGAACCGTCGAATGTGTTACAGCAACATAAGGCACTCCCCACATGTGTGGGTGCACAACACATCATGGGAAGTATAGTCCAGTAAGCCTATAAAGTCTGATCTGCAAGGCCATGGAGTGAATCATGGCAGACGTGAGAAACGGAGCTATTGGAAACAGACAAACACACAACCCTACCAAATGTGATATGTTCATGTGCAGATCATGGTTCCCAAGCATGCTACACTGTCTGCAAGGCAGCCACCCAGGACATACATCATGGAACAGAGCTACACATGTCCCACATAGACTTTGAACAGCTCTTCATCAACATCACAGAGACACATGTCGTATCCACAAAATCAACAATCTGTGCATAGATATGTGTTGACATATGGAGGGATGTCAGTGCGTCCACAGATAGATCACACAAGGTGAGACTCACGGGGTCCTGCACAAGCTGTTGATACCTGCCAACCTACATGGATCATTCCTGGGATTGCAAAACAATGTGTACACACATTATCATGTCCAGTCTGATGATGTCATCATCCTACAAATATACCAGGAGAACAGAAAACACCCAGTAAAGCATGTCGCGTGCTGTGTTAATGTGCATCTCTCTAGTATCATGACATAGTTAGATAGTGGTTTGAGTCCTGCAAATGCCAAGTGTGTGTGTGTGTGTGTGTGTGTGTGTGTGTGGTTTCCTTTGAGAGGAGTAGCCTTTTTGGAGACTGGGAAAACACAATAAAAGAGGTACATCCCTCTTTGGAAAGTCCGATGATGTCAGCATCCTACAAATATTCAAGGAGAACATAAACCACCCAATAATGCATATAGCGCACCATGTTAACGCGTATCTCTCTAGTATCATAACATAGTTAAGTAGGGGTTTGAGTCCTGCAAATGCCAAGTGTGTGTGTTGGGCGGTGTATGTGTGTGGTTTCCTTTGAGAGGAGTAGCCTTTTTGGAGACTGGGAAAACACATTAAAAGAGGTACATCCCTCTTTGGAAAGTCCGATGATGTCAGCATCCTACAAATATTCAAGGAGAACATAAACCATCCAGTAATGCATATAGCGCGCCATGTTAATGCGTATCTCTCTGGTATCATAGCATAGTTAAGTAGGGGTTTGAGACCTGCAAACGCCAAGTGTGTGCATGCGTGCATGTGTGTGTGTGCGGGGGGTGTATGTGTGTGGTTTCCTTTGAGAGGAGCAGCCTTTTTAGAGACTGGGAAAACACATTAAAAGAGGTACATCCCTCTTTGGAAAGTCCGATGATGTCAGCACCCTACAAATATTCAAGGAGAACATAAACAATCCAGTAATGCATATAGCGTGCCATGTTAATGCTTATCTCTCTAGTATCATAACATAGAGAGGTAGGTGTTTGAGTCCTGCAAACGCCAAGTGTGTGCCACAAGTGGTTAATGCAGTGTGGGTTTTGCTTTTACTATGGTATGACAAATGTTTTAAACAGTATGTGCATTGCACACATCGGGTAACTGCATGTCAAATAAATATGTGTACATGTGACCTCAATCAGTACATAGGTGTGAAGCCTGCATATGACATGAATACATTTGTAACCTTCGACAGATTGTGCCGCTGCTTCACAAATCATAGGTCACATATGTATGTCTGTGTCAAGCCCGGCCAATGTAGTGATCCATGGCCAAGGACATCTCTGCCACAACACCCATGACAGGTACTATAGAGTACTGTGAGTGAGGGTAATTGCCGGGGTATATGTCAGGCATATTCATACACAACAATGACTGGCAATAATGAACAGTCATTATAGGTGTACACCAACCCTGTGGATATGCATGCAGGCCCCTAATGTGTTATGTGAAACACGAGGGACCCCACTATACCTATGGATATGTAGATACCAAGGGACAGATGACATAACACGTGTCTGTCTGTACACATTGGTACCCAACATACATGTTGAGGGCTACCACCTATGTGGTACTGTCGGGATAGTATGTATAGTAAATGTGGATGAATATGCCATAGACGGCTTACGGCTATACAGCATGTATTGGACAACAGGTATCTGTCTGTATGATACCCTTGTGTAGGATATGCGTCCCATCCAGGGAATGCAGTGTAGGCCAATGCATGCATTTCCAGATGTTGATGGGCATATCCCTAGTGCATTTGCATGTACCTAAGAGGGCTGTATGCCACACAGGTGTGGTCCCAGGAACATGTGGCGGTCAATACCACTGGTTACTGTAATTGTATAGTACTGGGAGGATCCAACTGTTACTGAGTTCCCTACAACTGTGAGTCATTTGTCAGGACATCATCTAATGTTTGGTTATAGTCATGCTGTTGAGATGGTGTATACTACCAGACTGCAGATCATTGACAGATATCAACAGTATCACCCACAGCATAGTGCCAACCCATGTCATACACACATGTGTACCCATGTTAGTACATATCTGTAGTAGAATGCATACTGGCCATCGAAAGATACCATGATATGTTAACAATGTGTAGAACAGGGTAAGTCGCACATCCCATGTGTCCACTATGCACGTACATGCAGACAGTGCGCACACACCATGTTCACAGATGTACACCCGCTAATTTGTAATGCACACATCACACATATACTGTCCACTCACTAACACATGCTGGCAACACTGTACACTTCAGCCAAGTGGCACATGGGTGGACATTACATACTCAGGACTAACACTGGTGTAAACAATGCTGCAATGACTATCACAGCTGTGATGCATAATGCCTGCTCAGGTATACCTACAAGGATATCATTACACTTCCCTGTTGTCAACTTGCTACTATTGCTATACTGCTATAATGTCACCCTGTGCATCAGAACCATGTTAGCCTGTTCCTGCATCAATGTTACAGATGACAGGAGGTGGCACAGATGTCATCATATGCACAGTGTGTGTTGTAGGTCTGCCAGAGCCCGACATTGACCCATCCAATCAGCATGTCTGTGTGTGTGTGTGTGTGTGTGTGTGTGTGTGTGTGTGTGTGTGTGAGGGCAACAGTACTGCATGGGCCAATGTTGATGTAATGTGTGTGTGTATGTGTGAGCCCTAGTTGTATGGTATTTGTGTGGGTCTGCATGCACACAACTCCACCATGTGGCTGCCATATATGGGTGGTTGTGGGACAGCCACAGACTATACCTGCTAGGCTGTACAGATCACTGTCTCCGGCCACGGACACAGTACCTGTGCCTAGCAGGGGTGCTACGGTCAGTATCGGGTACCAACCCTGACTGGGTGCTGTCATCAGAGGCAGAGGTATGATGACTGGACCCATGTCCCTGCTGGGACTGGCCAGTGCCACATGTACATGGTCTAGTAGGATGGTCAATGGACAGGCCAGCCCCAGCATTGCTAGGGCTGGTACTGCCACTATGGGAGCGGCTGTGATCCGTGGTCTGTCTGCGATGACTGCCAGCTGATGCTGTTGCTGGCATGCATCTGCTTCTCATCCATCCCGCATGGTCCTGGCTCATGGCTAACACATCGTGGAGGACATCTAATGTCTCCCTCCACCGGCTATCAATGACCTTGGTGTAATTCCAGATGGCACTGGCAAGGTCACGGATGCTGTCATTGATAGCAGTGTAATGGGCCCTCTGTCCCCTTAGTCCCTGTCGGTTGTACTGTTCCATACGTGCCTGTGCTTGCATTACAGCCTGGAACATACTGGAGGTTGTAATACCTCTGGGGGCACATCTGCCAGGGGCAATACGACCAGTGGTGCTCCCCCGAGAACCCCTGGACATCTGCCTATGTGGTACCATTCTAGTAATCTGGCTATGGCTGCTGTGAGGGAATGCACATGCCATAGGTACCACACTCTCCTGGTCAATGCCAACTGTATGCTGTCCCTCAGCTAAGGCCATTGGTGAAGAGGGATATGTTGGCAGTATGAGTGTGCACATAGATGGGGTTGACCGCTGTGTAGTGTCGATTGGTGGACCAATGACACACCTTATCAGACCTTCCTGTGCCACAATACATGTCTCATCATCTCCACTGTCAGTGGTGGTGACATCGGTTTCCCCTGCTGCATTCAGCCACCACTAACTCAGCACCTGTGGAAGGAAGACAGGAAACACACTTTACAATCTGTACGTGATGTTAGCACACATGCACACATGCTCACATGAACACATGCACACATGCACATAAATACACTGCTCACCACAGCACATACACACACACACACACACACACACACACACACACACACACACACACACACACACACACACACACACACCAGCAATCCATCACATACAAAATAGTGGGTGATGGTGGGTGACAGTATCACAAGGCAAACAGTCACCACACACGTGTCAGCATGCAGAACATGTGTTGCTCAAGACCATGCAGTGCAAGTGTAGACAGCCCTATCTAATGACATTATACATGGCTTTGATGCATGTGTGTAGTTGTTCAGTGATTGGGTACACTCTGAAACAGAGTGTGTACATGGACACAACATTGCTGTGCAAGTATTATCTGCTCTGCAATGTCATGTGCACCATCACTCAATGGTATACATACCATGGCTGCATGTGTTATCTGTGTGACACATAGATTGCCATGTCTGATGACAGTGTCTGTGTCCATAGCACATAATAGTGGGCACAGGTGTAGCAAATGCATGCAATGTGCAGACATGGGATGAGTGGTGCATGTAGACGTGAAGGAATGCCAGTGCTCAACATGGACATTGTACAGTGGTTATGGTGAGTGTGGCACATATTGCAGATATGTCAGTGCCAGCCATGACATGGCATGCTACACGACTGCAGCATTAAACATCACACATACCCAATGTGTGTCATGTGACCTATACACCCAATAGCATTCCAGGACATATATGTGACTCTTTGTACAGATGGTGACTGATGAGCAGAATGTGTATACTAGCATATGTAAGCACACACACAATATGCTATGCATGGTGTGTATAGGTGCATATGTTTGCACACACAGAACAATAAGGTGCACAGCAAAGACTGCTATGTGTAGTACTGTGGTCACTGTAACCGGATGGGGTGTAGTACCATGTGCCATCCTCATCATCATGCATATTGTTGTCACTCATAGCTACTACTGTGTGACAGACTACTGCCTAGCATGCTGTACCTGAAATGCAGTGCCGTGGATACGTTCGCTATTACACAGCCACTTTGTACATGGGTGTATGAGGTGCCAAGTAGGGAGCATTGCCTCACATGACTGTATGTGTTGAAGAGTGTTGCACAGCCTCATGATAGGTCTCTACCCCCCGAGGTACATCATGTGTGTGTGTGGATGACATGTGGGATACTGACGTGTGACCTTACAGCGGGTGTGTGGTTACGACATTTGCAACTATGCCTATGCAATGTGCAGTACGGGGTTGCCACAACTGTGTGTCATGCTCTGTGTATTGCATGTTATTGAGGCAGCTACTGACATTACTGAGCTGTGCAACATCTCACAGCAAACATGCACGGCATGCATTATGCATAGGTGTGTTACATGTACATGGCCTACACCTCACCTATGACATGCATATTTCATTACCAACATTGCAGGTATAACACACTCACCAGCATGGATTGGCTGCCCTGCTGTCACACCAGAGGGACCTACGAGAATATGAGAGGGTTCGTCAGTGGCCACAACTGTGGCATTGCTACAGTGGGTATGCTAAACTGCAGTACAACAACAGTCAACAGTCACAGGTGTAGGGATATTATTCAAACTATCCGTATTGCACAACACTAGGCAGCTGAACTGCTAAACACACAGTACACATCTCACGTACACATAATCTAACAATACAGTTAACTGTAGTCTACAGATTGGGCATGTTACCTGCTTGCTCCAGGTGGATGTGCTGGGTGGCTCCGGTCTCCTTTACAACACATGTTAGTGGTTGTTGTAGCTGTTGTCCAGGAGCCACCATGCTTAGGAGCAGCTCCTCTGCTGTGGTGAGGGGGGGATGAATGGCCACCCCTCCACCTGTGGCAAGCTGCTATCTTTGGATATCAGACGCACGCCACAGGACTTCTCTAATTAAATCACTGCAGTGATGGCGTACCTGCTCATATGTCCGGTTATGCATGCCTATGTCATTTACCCGACTAACAAGTTCCTGCCACAGTGCAGTCCGCTCCTGCTGGCGCTGGCCGCTTCTGGAGAAGAGCATTGTGTACTGCTGCAAAAGGCTGTTGCGAATCACCTCTTCCTCCTCCGCTGTATACGCTGGGTTGCGGTGGTGGGCCATCTGGATGAAAAAGATATGAACAATATGTGTGAGAGTGTCCTGTGTCACACTTTACACCTTTATCCACAGATATCACTTTACTGCCATATGTTCCATCCTATTGGCTGTCAGAGGTTGCCACGTTCAATACCACTTATTGGTTCTCAGGCCACAACTAACTAACACTGCCTGGCAGACTCTATATATCACGCCATTATACAACACTACCCGACACACTGTTTGTGACACATTGCACAACCTCAAGACGGGTGTATATCACACCGATGCACGAACAGAGATGTCATCCATTGCAATGGCTGTATAGTACAGGTACAGTAGTACCAATCAACCACCCTAGTCATTGATGCCATAGCCCTGCCTAACAGATGTGTCCAGTTATTACTATAGGTGGCATACTGCTGTAACAGACTATATATGTTGCTGGATACACACATTTACCCTGTAACACACATATGATCGCAGCCATTGTACAGGCATAATCACACCAAACATACAACGCACCACTGTATGCCAACACAGATGAGCATTACCTGTGTACCATACGGTACTGTGTGCCACTACTTACACACCATTATGTCTGCATTCTGTCCTCTGTGGAGACTACAGGAAACACACATGACAGTGTTTCCAAGCAATGTGAACACACACCATACTGTGTTGTTTAGGCCTACAGCTTCAGGTAGTACTACAGTTCATATTGGTGATGGATTCACCAGCAGTACCACTCACTAAGCATGCATGTATTGCTTTAGCCTACAATGAGACACCACATTCGTCAATGGAGAACTACGTCACATCATCTGCCGTACTATTATGTCTGCCTAACAGTACATTACACATCAGTTGCTGTCCTCACAGCTAGGATAGGCACTACCATGTCAGATACAACATCACACTAAGCTATCACACCTTTACAGACCTTGCACACATTCAGCGTTACACTTATGCAATGTCACATAGCAGCTATTGCATTAAGTACATGTGTGAGTGCATAGTGTCATAGGTAGGTAATATGCTATTGGCCCTAGGGCCTACAGCAGCCTAGCCATATGCTACCCTGGCCTTTGACACACATGTACTTTGATTTCACTTGCCCCTGCCAACCTGAACCACAGAGGTGTTTCCTGGGGTGTATAACCAATCTCCCACACAATCATCAGTACACTATTTTGGGAAGGTGGAATGGCACTGCAGTATCAACACTTGTCTACAGTCCGTGCCTTGGTCACCACACACCTGTTGTGGTACATATGAACCTGTGTCTCTCTGTCTCTCTCTCTCACTCTATATGTATATATATATATATATATATATATATATATATATATATATATATATATATATATATACACATACATATATATATATATCTATACATGCATATCTATACACATACATGTACACATCCATTGCTGTCTACAGGGATGTACATATAGGCACATGTGCAGTCCACCTTTCATGGTGGGGATATCACTTATGCGACAGTTGTGGGATGTACAGGTATGTGATTAAATTGCACAGTGTTGTGCAGAATGCATGTGGGTGTCCTCAGCCCTTGTTGCATTAGCATGCCTCACTGGCTGTAACACAGCAGAACTGACACATCTGCCCCACAGCATTTAACCACCACATGACATATATCAACACTACCTTAGCTGGCCTTAGGCATAGGCCAACTGGGCGGCCACCTAGGGTGCCACTCTAGCTGGGGTGCTTTTCCACTATTTATGTGGTGTAGTACGACAAGGATGGGGGCACCAGGAAGTGTGGTAGGGGGCGCCATGAAGCCCTTTTGCCTAGGGCACCAGTTGACCTACGGCCGCTCCTGCGCACTGCATGCTGTTTTCTAAGCCACACACTACGACCTACATGGATATATGCACATATCAACCTTCACTGGCAGACATCTGTCCACCCTTCACTAACAGTTGCAGTATGTCCCGTGCCCTATGCACATGTGCAGATACAGATAGATACATACTGCTGCCACACATGGATGATTTGCAGTGTGTAGAGTACTCTTCAGGAACATCTACAACATGCCAACACATACATGTGAGTTACATACCTTACCTTAGTATTTTCCTGCTCCGTGCATTACGGTTTTGTAGTTTTTATTTTTTATTGGTGTTTTTTTTGGTTTCACCCTCTATTCAATGTTCTGTCTCTGTTTCTCACTCTGTTCTGTTCTGTCTCTGTCTCAGTTGTGTCTGTTTCTGTGTCTCTCTCTCTCTCTCTCTCTCTCTCTCTCTCTCTCACAGCACCTGCAATGATATAATTACATGTGTGGACTGCAGGTACAGCCTGCTTTTCTAGGTATCTTCACTTGTGCATGTGACAGCCTCTGCACCAATTGCTGCCCACCATTCAATAATTGCATGCAGCCTGCTGTTTGGTGATTGCATTACTCACTTTGATTGCAGCCCACTGCTATAAAATGCTAGTTTAGGTAGGCATAGCTGTTAGAAAAATATATATTAATGTGTGTATTAGCAATATGCTTAGTGCATTTAGAAGCTTGTAAAGAGTTAACACATTTATTCAATTTCATACTGCATGAATCTGTACAAACTGCAGTTGCTTTCTGACCTTATACTGTTAGCTAAAATCTTGCTTGTGCCTTGGAAATTTACTGAGAAGCAGGTGATTTCTGCTTGCGTTAGGAAAATAATGAATAGAACAATACTACTTGTATGAAACTTAGACAAGAAGTTCCGCTGTGCCATGAGAAAATACACAGCTGTAGAAGTTACAGATAATTAGTACAAAGCCTGCTTGAAAATATGAACTGCAATCAGCATTTGCTTGTATCTGTATTAGAAAAGTACATTGAAAAGTAACACTGTACAATAGATGCTTGTAAACGGATTAATAGTCACCAAGGCCAGGTTGTTTTTCTGAAAAGTTTCTCACAAATCTAGTCATGTCAGCAGAAAATCTGAAGTAACATCTGCTGTAGTACAATGCTAAAAGTTGTGTTTGATTACGTCAGCTTAGAAGGCCATGTCTTGTAAAATAGTATAAGAATGAACATACTTTCTGTTAGTAGTTAGACAAATCCTTGTGTTTGCATGTTTTTGTCTCCTTGCTGCAGGTAAATTAAAGTGCCTTAACTGAACCTTACATGTATTGGTCTTTGAAGTTTTTTCCTTTGACAGATTGGTCCTTCGGACCGGAAACCTTCACTTCGCTTCAGATCAGACAGGCCAGGTGGCTTGAAACTGTACGGGGAAGAAACCACATCAGTTCTTCTTATTTGAAAAGTCCTCCGACTGAATTGTCATACAAAAGAGGCCAGCCACTTTCTGATCTGCGACTGAAGGATGGGTTTACTCGAACCAGGTGATCAATCATGAAGGCTCAGGTAAGGTGAATCTACCTTCTTTTTCTGTTTTAGATCAGGGACTAGATTTGTATTTGTTCTGTTAAGACTTTATTTATAAGTCAGGGACAGAAAGATTCCTGTCTTGTCATAGATCAGGGAAACAAAGCAGGTAGGCAGTCATTCTGAAGAGACTATAAAAATATCCATGGTACCACGTTAAAAATAAGGAGTTACGTAACGATTAAAATGGTAGAACAAAATGGGTAATAATTGTACAAAAAGGTCCCAAAATCTGCCGTTAACACACACATTACATCAACATTGACCCATGCAGTACTGTTGCCCTCACACACACACACACACACACACACACACACACACACACACACCGAAGACGCGAAATACATGCAGTCACAACGTGCTGATAATATTAAATACTACTTAAAATGGGTTAATAAGTATGAATTAGATGGTAAACTAGAAAAATCCTCACTTGTCAAACTTGTCAAACAGCTTAAAACCGATTTTAGAGGTTGGATAAAAAAGCAACGTCAATTAGGAATTCCTCAGGCACACGGGTGGCTTGAGGAAGTAAACCAAAGGGAACAAAAGAGTAATAATTCAAAAGCAATGTTTTTAGATAAGGAGGACAATAACTTAGTAATAGCATCAGCCCCTCCACCTCCCTTACCAGAATATGAGGCAAGTGAACAAGTTAGTCCACCCCTGCGATATCCTACTGTCACTGTGAGTAGAGACACTACAAAAGCGAAACTGTTTGTTAGAGATCCCATCGAGACCAGGTCTCGAACACGGGCAGGAAACTCAAAAGGGGGCATTGAGTTATATCAAATGGGTAGAAATTCACGATTTATGAGTGAAGAAGAAATATGCCCACTTATAGAAGTGCCTAATCCTCAGGCAGGGCAAGAAGGTCAGGACCCAACTATTCTAGTGTATAGACCCTGGACTCTGGAATACATCCGGAAAGCCACTGAGGGAATTCCCTATCCAAAAGTTAATTTTAGAAAGTTCTTAGAAGACTTGCAAGGAATGAGGCTGAGTTATAATTTAAATGGAGAAGAGGTAGAAAAAGTAGTCAGACAAATTGTGGGACCAGATTGGCACATGATTAGTGGCGACTGGAATCCCCATGACATTGCGCTCACGCCCCTCCCACATAGCAGTGCAGAATTAGACAACAGAGTGAAAGGTCTTACAGACCGAATCTCTGAGAAATGGAAGCCTAGGGCAGACTGGACTTGCATTAATCAATGCATCCAACAGGAAGGTGAAGCTATTGACCGATATTATGCCAGACTATTAGAATGTTTTAATAACCATTGTGGAATGCAGGTTCCTGAAGACCAGACACACGATTCCCCATGCAGCAGTTAAAGAATGCATTTTTGAAAGGCAGTATTGCACCTATAAGCAGTTTTATTACAAAACACATGGTAGATCATCGTACAAGCAGGTTACAATCATTGCTTGAATATGCTAGGCATGCCGAAAGGCATTTTAATAGCAAAAAGAAAAAGAAAGCCCAAGTATTTTCTGTAGAAGATGGAGCAGAAGTTTATGTAGTACAGTCCAGGAAAAAGGGCAAGAGAAATGCCCAGGGAAACAAACAATCTGATCAACGATCAGAGGACTTTGAAGGGCGAAAGAAAAGGGGTGAATGTTTTAAATGCAGTAAGAAAGGACACTTGGCAAGGGATTGCAAGAAAAACAAGAAGGCAACCACGGAGGATAAGGAGGGTGAGGACTGACTATATGGTAGTCAGGAATCACTAGAAGGAGATAGCAGAGAAAGGACAAATGAGTATGTGATAGAGGGAGTAGAGAATGTGACAAAAGAAATAGAGGAAGTGCAAGAAGTCACGGATAGTGAAGAAAATTAATATTGGATTTGGCTTTATTGAGCTTAGAGCTCTATTTAGCAGACACGAAACCAGAAGTTACACTCCTGGTAGAAAGGAGGGAAATCAGATTCTTGTGTGACTCAGGGGCATCACGGACCCTGACACATCCCTCCAAACTGCCAGTGAATTCAGAGTCACCTGATTACATATTAGTGAAAGCAGCTAATGGATAGCTGTATCGGGAGCCCCTCTCCCATAATATTGTGATAACTGATCCTGTTTCAGGATTGACCCAGAAAAGTAAACTTGTTTTTTCTGCAAAATGCCCAGTAAACTCTTGGGCTGAGACCTTATGCAGCTGTTTGGTAAAGCAGTAGTTCCGGCTATGCAGGGTATGGAAGCACAGCGACAAGTTGATACCTTTGCAGTGCAATTGGAGGGTGAAATGTTTTATTGGTACAGCCAGGACTTGGTTACAACTGGTCCAGGGGCGGTGACCGAGGAGTTGATGAATGTAGCCATCAGCAAGTTACCCTCCCTTGACATTGATAAACAACATTTGTTGTACTGTACTCTGTATTATTGTAATACACCAGGACCTGATAAGGAATATGAGCAAGAATTGTTTAGAAATTGTGCAAACAGATTGGTATTACGTAATCTGTACTGGGACATAGAAGGGAACAGTGTAGTCAGCTGTTCCTTGCCCCAGGAGTTCTTTGCACTTTATAAATCTAATTGATTACCACATGTTAGCTTAACTAAGGACAAGAATGTAAAATGGGTAGACTTAAGGAGAAAAAGTCACGAGATGGGAAAAACAGACAGAGTTAGAACTGTCAGAACAGGGAATACAAGTGCAGAAACTGAATTGGATAACTCAGACCCACCCAGTTCTACACTTGTAGTCTAGCAAGGACAGCTCATTGGCACTCCTATTGAAGGAGGAAGAGAATGCCTTACAGAATATACCAGAAAATCTCTGGTCAACAGGAAAATCAGATGTAGGACTTATTCGTACAGCAGGACCAGTTACTATTATGCCAAAGTCAGCATTTAGACCACAAAAGAGACAGTATCCCTTAAGGAAAGATGCAGAGGTAGGAATCAAACCTATTATAGCAGCTTTACTTAAGGAAGGGGTGCTGGTGGAATCTCCTGATTCACCATGTAACACACCCTTACTTCCTGTTAAGAAAGCGAATGGAGAGTGGCGTATGATCCAAGATTTACAAGCTGTAAATGACGCAGTAATACCAAGGGCACCTACGGTGCCAGACCCACACACCCTGTTGAATGATTTAAAACCTCAACAGAAATATTTTTCTGTGGTAGATATCAGCAATGCATTCTTTTCTATACCGATACACCCTGACAGCCAGCATTGGTTTGCATTCACATTTCAGGGGAAAAGGTATACATATATGCGACTACCACAGGGATATTGTGAAAGTCCAACAATATTCTCACATGAAATGGCAAGCAACTTGACGGGATTTATCCCACCAAGAGGTAGCAGATTTTGCTTTATGTTGACGATATCCTGCTGGCGTTCCCCACCCAGCAAGACTGTAAAGAAGATACCATAGCACTATTACAACTTTTAGCCACTGAAGGACATAAAGTAAACAAAAATAAACTGCAGCTTTGGAAAAAACAAGTTAAATACCTAGGATGTGTAATATCCAAGGAAGGTAGGACATTAGATGAGGACAGAAGAATAGCGATTTTGCAAGCACCAAAACCCACTACCAAGAAAGAAATTATGTCCTTCCTGGGTACGTCTAATTTTTGTCGGAGTTGGATTGCAAACTATGCCTTGGAATCTGCACCATTGACTAACCTGATTTATAAAAAGCCTATGGCAGCACAGGATTTGATACAATGGACACCAGAAGCAGAATCTGCTTTCTGCAAACTGAAACAGTTAATAGCGTCCTCATTAAACTATCATAAACGTTTTTTCCAAACTGTTCATTGTAAGCAAGGTTATATGACATCAGTGTTAACACAGCAGCATGGGGACAAGCAATGCCCTATTGCATATTATTCATCACAACTGGACCCAGTGGCACGGTCTTTACCTCACTGTGTACAAGCAGTAGTTGCAGCTGCAATGGCAGTACAGGCTTCGGCCTCAGTAGTGTTGTTCCACCCTCTCACATTGAGAGTACCTCATGCAGTCATGATTATTTTACTGCAAGAGAAGGTAGCATATATTTCCCCTGCTAGGCACCTTTCTTGTATGACTATATTGTTCAGCCAACCTCATATGACAATTGAACGATGTACGACTTTGAACCCTTCTACCTTGCTCCCAACCCCCCTGCAGATGGCACACCACACAGCTGCCTGCAGGTGATTGAGCAAAAGATACTGCCTAGAAAAGACCTTACGGATGTTCCCTTGGATGATGCTGAGGTGATATACTACGTGGACGGCTCATGCAAAAGCGGTCCTGCAGGACAGAACCTAGTAGGATACGCAGTAGTTTCTAACACAGACATTATAGAAGCAAAATCTTTACCACATAGTTTATCTGCACAGGCAGCAGAATTGAATGCCTTGACACGGGCATATACCTTAGCAAAGGGTAAATGTGTAATCATTTTTACTGACAGCCAGTATGCTTTTTCTACTGTACATGTTTTTGCGCAACAGTGGAAAGATCAAGGAATGATTACATCTACTGGCAAACCAATCAATCATGCACAGTTTATTTTAGGTCTTTTAGAATCTATTCAGTTACCTGAGAAAGTAGCTATTTGTAAATGCACAGCTCATACCAAGCAAGAGGACAGGATTTCAAAAGGTAATGCGAGAGCTGATACAGCTGCAAAGCAGGCAGCTTCAGAAGTATTTCTTTTGAATGAGGAACTACAATCCTCTGAGATTTTAGACTTAGAAATGTTAAAGACAATGCAAACACTACGCAAACTGAAAAACAAAGATGGGTAAAATGAGGAGCAACTCTCGAAAAGAGGCTGTACATCTCTAAAGAAGGAAAACCAATATTGCCATCTAATTTGTTTAGATATGCAGCTTTGTTGAGCCATGGGCAGTGCCATGTCTCAACAGTGGGGATGGAACAGCTGGTGAACCAAGTGTTCACGCCGTACAGATTTACAAACTACTCTAAAAAATTTTGTTCGTTATGCCACATCTGTAATAAACATCATGCACAAGGGGCATTAAAGCCTAAGCAAGGGAGTTTCCCTACACCACCGTATCCATTTCATACTATTTGTATGGATTTCATAGAGTTGAATAAATGTGAAAATAAGAAGTATTGTCTTGTCATTGTAGATATGTTTTCCAGATGGGTGGAAGCCTTTCTGACTAAAAATCCAGATGCTACGATGGTGGCTAAAGTTCTTGTTAAAGAAATCATCCCTAGATTTGGCATTCTGGAAAGGATCTACAGTGACAACAGCACACACTTCGTGAATCAGACCATACAGCAGTTAAGTAAACATTTTTGCATTTCTCTAAAGAATCATTGTGCGTATCACCCGCAATCAGCAGGGCTAGTAGAGAGGCATAATGGGATTTTAAAGAGTAAGCTAAGAAAATTAATGATAGAAACACATTGAAACTGGATGTACTGTCTGCCCCTGGTACTGTGGAGCATGAGAACTGCTCCAAATGCAAAAGGATTGACTCCTTTTAAAAAGCTCTTTGGAAGGGCTTACTATATACCTCAGTGGAAATCTCTCATGCCCGCAGACCAGGAAGCTGATAGTACATTAGCAGAGTATATACGTAATTTGTTAAATTCTAAACATTTGTTGCAGTTAAATTCTGTTTCAGATAAAGAATGAACCAGACCATCAGAAGTGGCAGTGCCCCCTGGAGCGTGGATCTGGCTGAAGATAGTTAAGAGGAAAAATTTAAGTGGGAAGGTCCATATCAAGTGCTTTTGTCAACACCCACTGCAGTCACAATTGTAGAACGTGCCTCTTGGATCCACTTGACGCACTGTAAATTAGTTAAAAACTTTGAACTGGACAAAAATCTTGTTACATGCCAAGAGCAAAAATGATAGAGTCCAGAAGAAACAGGAATGCAGAACAACCCTTTCCTCAGAAGTATTGCATAATCATCCTGTTAACTGTATTAGAGACAATAATCTTTTTGTTGTGGCCTTTTCTTTTCCCAGCCACACAGACTGAACTGAATAAATGTGAAGCGTTACTCATAAACTGGCATCCAAACTTTAACACTTACCAGGCAATTAAATATGTGTATGCTGAGACTTTCAATGTTTCGAATTGCTGGATTTGCACAGCTTTGCCGACAGCATACAGGGGGTTATTAATGACTACAGTCCCCCTAAGGGTCAATGAGACCTGGGAGAACTTGATTTATGATACCTCAACCATTACAGCACAAGATAAAATAGCATTGCACTTGTCTGTTCCACAAAAGGGAACTGTGTGTTTTTATAAAAATGATACTGTTCAGGTGGGTTGGAGCAATTGCAATGTGACTGTTCCTTATAGATGTTACATTAAAGGTAACAAAGTAGATCTTTATTGTAATACAAACTATGATTCATTTCTTGGACTGATGCACAAAACACTTGATGAAGTAAAACATAATTCTGTTCTTTATAAACAGCTATCTATAATTGATAGAAAAAATGTTTCATGCAGGGCGAGTGTATATTCATAACAGGGTTACTACTAAAGCAGAGGATTGTTATTTTGTGTGTGGCAGAAAGGCATACAAATGGTTACCTGAGAATTGGTCCGGCAGTTGTTTTTTTGGGTTACCTGGTTCCGGCCATTTGACACACTGCAGTTTTGCCTCATGGGAAAATTCAAAATGTCCAAGAAGTCATCAAGAAACCTGTAAAGCCAGTGGGACAAATCGATGCATGTTGGAAATACCATCACTCTCTAGGTAAAGGACTGACACACATGGACTTGAGTGATAGCGTTATATCGTGGGCAGGCATATTACCAGCATATGGAGCAGTGAAATCGATCTGGGAGCTGAGAAAACTGTTGAAACTTCTCGAAGTAATGAGCAACGCAACTTTTTCTGCTCTCGAATTGGTGACTGATCAACTGAATGCTATGAGAACTGTAGTACTCCAAAACTGCATGGCTCTCGACATCACCCTAGTGGCGAGAGGTGGTATGTGTGATTTAATCCAAGAAGAATGCTGTTCATATATTCCTGACCATAAACACGAGATAGACAATCATCTTGAGGTAATTTAGCAAGTGTTGGCCATGACCAAACCAGGCCCAAACCCACTGATGGACTTTTTCCAGAAATGGTTTGTGGTGTGGGGTACCATCCTAATGAACATCCTGATTGCCATTTGTATAGGTATGCCCCTACTGGGAGTATGTGTTTGTTGTGGTATCCCCTGCATGAAAAGACTGATTAAAGACTTTATAGACATGTCGGTTTCTGAAACCTTATATCAAAGTACTGAGTTTGAAGAACTGTTAAAAGACTAAAAAGCTTTCATAAATTTAAACTGAATGACTCTCTTAACTGCAAATCCTGAGTGGAAGAGGTTAGGAGAAGAAAACAAACTGTTTATGCTTATCTTGAAAGTGGAATAAAAGTATTAATAGGGGGGAAATGTTAGAAAAATATGTATTAATGTGTATATTAGCAATATGCTTAGTGCATTTAGAAGCTTGTAAAGAGTTAACACATTTATTCAATTTCATACTGCATAAATCTGTACAAACTGCAGTTGCTTTCTGACCTTGTACTGTTAGCTAAAATCTTGCTTGTGCCTTGGAAATTTACTGAGAAGCAGGTGATTTCTGCTTGCGTTAGGAAAATAATTAATAGAACAATATTACTTGTATGAAACTTAGACAAGAAGTTCCGCTGTGCCATGAGAAAATACACAGCTGTAGAATTTACAGATAATTAGTACAAAGCCTGCTTGAAAATATGAACTGCAATCAGCATTTGCTTGTATCTGTATTAGAAAAGTACCTTGAAAAGTAACACTGTACAATAGATGCTTATAAATGGATTAATAGTCACCAAGGCCAGGTTGTTTTTCTGAAAAGTTTCTCACAAATCTAGTCATGTCAGCAGAAAATCTGAAGTAACATCTGCTGTAGAACAATGCTAAAAGTTGTGTTTGATTACGTCAGCTTAGAAGACCATGTCTTGTAAAATAGTATAAGAATGAACATACTTCCTGTTAGTAGTTAGACAAATCCTTGTGTTTGCATGTTTTTGTCCCCTTGCTGCAAGTAAATTAAAGTGCCTTAACTGAACCTTACATGTATTGGTCTTTGAAGTTTTTTCCTTTGACAGATTGGTCCTTCGGTCTGGAAACCTTCACTTCGCTTCGGATCAGACAGGCCAGGTGGATTGAAACCGTACGGGCAAGAAACCACATCGGTTCTACTTATTTGAAAAGTCCTCCGACTGAATTGTCGTACAAAAGAGGCCAGCCACTTTCTGATCTGCGACTGAAGGATGGGTTTACTCGAAACAGGTGATCAATCATGAAGGCTCAGGTAAGGTGAATCTACCTTCTTTTTCTGTTTTAGATCAGGGACTAGATTTGTATTTGTTCTGTTAAGACTTTATTTATAAGTCAGGGACAGAAAGATTCCTGTCTTGTCACAGATCAGGGAAACAGAGCAGGTAAGCAGTCATTCTGAAGAGACTATAAAAATATCCATGGTACCACATTAAAAATAAGGAGTTACGTAACGATTAAAAGGGTAGAACAAAATGGGTAATAATTGTACAAAAAGGTCCCAAAATCTGCCGTTAACCGAAGACGCGAAATACATGCAGTCATAACGTGTTGATAATATTAAATACTACTCAAAATGGGTTAATAAGTATGAATTTGATGGTAAACTAGAAAAATCCTCACTTGTCAAACTTGTCAAACAGCTTAAAACCGATTCTAGAGGTCGGATAAAAAAGCAACGTCAATTAGGAATTCCTCAGGCACACGGGTGGATTGAGGAAGTAAACCGAAGGGAACAAAAGAGTAATAATTCAAAAGCAATGTTTTTAGATAAGGAGGACAATAACTTAGTAATAGCGTCAGCCCCTCCGCCTCCCTTACCAGAATATGAGGCAAGTGAACAAGTTAGTCCACCCCTGCGATATCCTACTGTCACTGTGAGTAGAGACACTACAAAAGTGAAACCGTTTGTTAGAGATCCCGTCGAGACCAGGTCTCAAACACGGGCAGGAAACTAAAAAGGGGACATTGAGTTATATCATATGGGTAGAAATTCACGATTTATGAGTGAAGAAGAAATATGCCCACTTATAGAAGTGCCTAATCCTCAGGCAGGGCAAGAAGGTCAGGACCCAACTATTCTAGTGTATAGACCCTGGACTCCGGAAGACATCCGGAAAGCCACTGAGGGAATTCCCCATCCAAAAGTTAATTGTAGAAAGTTCTTAGAAGACTTGCAAGGAATGAGGCCGAGTTATAATTTAAATGGAGTAGAGGTAGGAAAAGTAGTCAGACAAATTGTGGGACCAGATTGGCACATGATTAGGGGCGACTGGAATCCCCATGACATTGCGCTCAGGCCCCTCCCACATAGCAGCGCAGAATTAGACAACAGAGTGAAAGGTCTTACAGATCGAATCTCTGAGAAATGGAAGCCTAGGGCAGACTAGACTTGCATTAATCAATGCATCCAACAGGAAGTTGAAGCTATTGACCGATATTATGCCAGACTATTAGAATGTTTTAATAACCATTGTGGAATGCAGGTTCCTGAAGACCAGACACACGATTCCCCATACGAGCAGCAGTTAAAGAATGCACTTTTGAAAGGCAGTATTGCACCTATAAGCAGTTTTATTACAAAACACATGGTAGATCATCGTACAAGCAGGTTACAATCATTGTTTGAATATGCTAGGCATGCCGAAAGGCATTTTAATAGCAAAAAGAAAAAGAAAGCCCAAGTATTTTCTGTAGAAGATGGAGCAGAAGTTTATGTAGTACAGTCCGGGAAAAAGGGCAAGAGAAATGCCCAGGGAAACAAACAATCTGATCAATGATCAGAGGACTTTGAAGGGCGAAAGAAAAGGGGTGAATGTTTTAAATGCGGTAAGAAAGGACACTTGGCAAGGGATTGCAAGAAAAACAAGAAGGCAACCACGGAGGATAAGGAGGGCGAGGACTGACTATATGGTAGTCAGGAATCACTAGAAGGGGATAGCAGAGAAAGGACTAATGAGTATGTTATAGCGGGAGTAGAGAATGTGACAAAAGAAATAGAGGAAGTGCAAGAAGTCACAGATAGTGAAGAAAAAGAAATATTGGATTTGGCTTTATTGAGCTTAGAACTCTATTTAGCAGACACAAAACCAGAAGTTACACTCCTGGTAGAAGGGAGGGAAGTCAGATTCTTGTGTGACTCAGGGGCATCACGGACCCTGGTACATCCCTCCAAACTGCCAAAGAATTCAGAGTCACCTGATTACATATTAGTGAAAGCAGCTAATGGACAGCTGTATCGGGAGTCCCTCTCCCATAATATTGTGATAACTGATCCTGTTTCAGGATTGACCCAGAAAAGTAAAATTGTTGTTTCTGCAAAATGCCCAGTAACCCTCTTGGGCAGAGACCTTATGCAGCTATTTGGTATAGCAGTAGTTCTGACTATGCAGGGTATGGAAGCACAGCGACAAGTTGATACCTTTGCATTGCAATCGGAGTGTGAAATGTTTTATTGGTACAGCCAGGACTTGGTTACGACTGGTCCAGGGGCGGTGACCGAGGAGTTGATGAACGTAGCCATCAGCAAGTTCCCCTCCCTTGACATTGATAAACAACATTTGTTGCATTGTACTCTGTATTATTGTAATACACCAGGACCTGATAAGGAATATGAGCAAGAATTGTTTAGAAATTGTGCAAACAGATTGGTATTACGTAATCTGTACTGGGACACAGAAGGGAACAGTGTAGTCAGCTGTTCATTGCCCCAGGAGTTCTTTGCACTTTATAAATCTAATCGATTACCACATGTTAGCTTAACTAAGGACAAGAATGTAAAATGGGTAGACTTAGGAGAAAAAGTCACGAGATGGGAAAAACAGACAGAGTTAGAACTGTGAGAACAGGGAATACAAGTGCAGAAACTGAATTGGATAACTCAGACCCACCCAGCTGTACACTTGCAGTCTAGCAAGGACAGCTGATTGGCACTCCTATTGAAGGAGGAAGAGAATGCCTTACAGAATATACCAGAAAATCTCTGGTCAACAGAAAAATCAGATGTAGGACTTATTCGTACAGCAGGACCAGTTACTATTACGCCAAAGTCAGCATTTAGACCACAAAAGAGACAGTATCCCTTAAGGAAAGATGCAGAGGTAGGAATCAAACCTATTACAGCAGCTTTACTTAAGGAAGGGGTGCTGGTGGAATCTCCTGATTCACCATGTAACACACCCTTATTTCCTGTTAAGAAAGCGAATGGAGAGTGGCGTATGATCCAAGATTTACAAGCTGTAAATGATGCAGTAATACCAAGGGCACCTATGGTGCCAAACCCACACACCCTGTTGAATGATTTAAAACCTCAACAGAAACATTTTTCTGTGGTAGATATCAGCAATGCGTTCTTTTCTATACCGATACACCCTGACAGCCAGCATTGGTTTGCATTCACATTTCAGGGGAAAAGGCATACATATACGTGACTACCACAGGGGTATTGTGAAAGTCCAACAATATTCTCACACGAAATGGCAAGCAACTTGGCGGGATTTATCTCACCAAGAGGTAGTCAGATTTTGCTTTATGTTGACGATATCCTGCTGGCGTTCCCCACCCAGCAAGATTGTAAAGAAGATACCATAGCACTATTACAGTTTTTAGCCACTGAAGGACATAAAGTAAACAAAAATAAACTGCAGCTTTGGAAAAAACAAGTTAAATACCTAGGATGTGTAATATCCAAGGAAGGTAGGACATTAGATGAGGACAGAAGAATAGCGATTTTGCAAGCACCAAAACCCACTACCAAGAAGGAAATTATGTCCTTCCTGGGTACGTCTAATTTTTGTCGGAGTTGGATTCCAAACTATGCCTTGGAATCTGCACCATTGACTAACCTGATTTATAAAAAGCCTATGGCAGCACAGGATTTGATACAATGGACACCAGAAGCAGAATCTACTTTCTGCAAATTGAAACAGTTAATAACGTCCTCATTAGTTTTGGTATTACCAAACTATCATAAAAGTTTTTTCCAAACTGTAGATTGTAAGCAAGGTTATATGACATCAGTGTTAACACAGCAGCATGGGGACAAGCAATGCCCCATTGCATATTATTCATCACAACTGGACCCAGTGGCACGGTCTTTACCTCACTGTGTACAAGCAGTAGTTGCAGCTGCAATGGCAGTGCAGGCTTCGGCCTCAGTAGTGTTGTTCCACCCTCTCACATTGAGAGTGCCTTATGCAGTCGTGATTATTTTACTGCAAGAGAAGGTAGCATATCTTTCCCCTGCTAGGCATCTTTCCTGTATGACTATATTGTTGAGCCAACCTCATATGACAATTGAACGATGTACGACTTTGAACCCTTGCAGATGGCACACCACACAGCTGCCTGCAGGTGATTGAGCAAAAGACACTGCCTAGAAAAGACCTTACGGATGTTCCCTTGGATGATGCCGAGGTGACATACTACGTGGATGGCTCATGCAAAAGGGGTCCTGCAGGACAGAACCTAGTAGGATATGCAGTAGTTTCTAACACAGACATTATAGAAGCAAAATCTTTACCACATAGTTTATCTGCACAGGCAGCAGAATTGATTGCCTTGACACGGGCATATACCTTAGCAAAGGGTAAATGTGTAAACATTTTTACTGACAGCCAGTATGCTTTTTCTACTGTACATGTTTTTGTGCAACAGTGGAAAAATCGAGGAATGATAACATCTACTGGCAAACCAATCAATCATGCACAGTTTATTTTAGGTGTTTTAGAATCTATTCAGTTACCTGAGAAAGTAGCTATTTGTAAATGCACAGCTCATACCAAGCAACAGGACAGGATTTCAAAAGGTAATGCAAGAGCTGATACAGCTGCAAAGCAGGCAGCTTCAGAAGTATTTCTTTTGAATGAGGAACTACAACCCTCTGAGATTTTAGACTTAGAAATGTTAAAGACAATGCAAACACTTACTACGCAAACTGAAAAACAAAGATGGGTAAAACGAGGAGCAACTCTCGAAAAGGGGTTGTACATCTCTAAAGAAGGAAAACCAATATTGCCATCTAATTTGTTTAGATATGCAGCTTTGTTGAGCCATGGGCAGTGCCATGTCTCAACAGGGGGGATGGTACAGCTGGTGAACCAAGTGTTCACGACGTACGGATTTACAAACTACTCTAAAAAATTTTGTTTGTTATGCCACATCTGTAATAAACATCATGCACAAGGGGCGTTAAAGCCTAAGCAAGGGAATTTCCCTACACCACTGTATCCGCTTCATACTATTTGTATGGATTTCATAGAGTTGAATAAATGTGAAAATAAGAAGTATTGTCTTGTCATTGTAGATATGTTTTCCAGATGGGTGGAAGCCTTTCCGATTAAAAATCCAGATGCTACGACGGTGGCCAAAGTTCTTGTTAAAGAAATCATCCCTAGATTCGGCATTCTGGAAAGGATCTACAGTGACAACGGCACACACTTTGTGAATCAGACCATACAGCAATTAAGTAAACATTTTTGCATTTCTCTAAAGAATCATTGATCGTATCACCCGCAATCAGCAGGGCTAGTAGAGAGGCATAATGGGATTTTAAAGAGTAAGCTAAGAAAATTAATGATAGAAACACAGAGAAACTGGGTGTACTGTCTGCCCCTGGCACTGTGGAGCATGAGAACTGTTCTGAATGCAAAAGGATTGACTCCTTTTGAAAAGCTCTTTGGAAGGGCTTACTATATACCTCAGTGGAAATCTCTCATGCCCGCAGACCAGGAAGCTGACAGTACATTAGCAGAGTATATGCGTAATTTGTTAAATTCTAAACATTTGTTGCAGTTAAATTCTGTTTCAGATAAAGAATGAACCAGACCATCAGAACTGGCAGTGCCCCCTGGAGCATGTATCTGGCTGAAGATAGTTAAGAGGAAAAATTTAAGTGGGAAGGTCCATATCAAGTGCTTTTGTCAACACCCACTGCAGTCAAAATTGCAGAACGTGCCTCTTGGATCCACTTGACGCACTGTAAATTAGTTAAAAACTTTGAACTGGACAAAAATCTTGTTACATGCCAAGAGCAAAAATGATAGAGTCCAGAAGAAACAGGAATGCAGAACTACCCTTTCCTCAGAAGTATTGCATAATCATCCTGTTAACTGTATTAGAGACAATAATCTTTTTGTTGTGGCCTTTTCTTTTCCCAGCCACACAGACTGAAATGAATAAACGTGAAGCGTTACTCATAAACTGGCATCTAAACTTTAACACTTACTAGGCAATTAAATATGTGTATGCTGAGACTTTCAATGTTTCGAATTGCTGGAT